>NW_017307013.1:476828-518818 GCF_000935625.1 Nanorana parkeri
TATATATATATATATATATATATATTTGACATCAAAATATGACATGGTGCACACACCTATCTGATACCTACCTTGGACTGATATGTGACCAAGTAAAAAATCCAACCCCTGCTGGCAGTATGGTGTGCCATCTTTGCTGACATGCACAATAAAATGCAGGTTGTTAGTCTGGACTGTTGTCAGTTTGAAAATGGCTTGACATTGTTGCATTTACTGTAAGAGTCAGATGCAGAATGCCCTGACCCTGAATATTAGAGCATATTACTACAAAAGCCGCCTCCCCTTCTTCTATGTGCAAACTGAAAGTTGCAGATAACGGTAACCAAGCTACAGCTCAACCCTCATTTGCTTTTGTCCCAGCAGAACATCACATATCATCTGTTCCAGCACATTAAGGATTTTATATTAGGGTGTGCCCACTAACTTAATTTCTGCTGAATGACTACTGCAGACACTGAGAATGTGCTTTGCCGTTTAAGAGCATAGTCTAATATGAAGTAAAAAATGGCACTAAATCAGTGTGAAGGTTCACAGTAATTTGGCAGCAAGGTAGAAAAAAAATGTACAATCATCCACAATATGTGAAATGGACCAAACCACTGCAAACTCTTCTTCCAGTAAATTGGTTTGCTCATCCCTACTCCTTGTGTGTGAACATTAAATGAATGATAAATTATAAAAGAAAAAGTGTGTTTCTACTTTAAAGACATTTCATTTATATCTAATTTGCAAATTAATCACTAAATGAAAATAGAAATCTTTTGCTTCTGGTATCTTTTATTTAAATGTAAAAGAATGTTAATAGCTAGATAATAGCTAATTAAGGTTTTAAAATAAGACATAGCATTTCATTATCAATAAATATGCTTTTTATATGCAAAGTATAAATATTCATGTTTAAATAAAACTATAGAAACCCTGCTTTTTTTGTCTACACTATTCGGTCTATTCACAAAGCTGCCTTAGGCAGCCGAGTGAATAACCGACCCGAAGTGAAGTGAGCCGAACGCTGTTCGGCTATTCACTTCAGGCTTGTACGGCTGAATTCAGCCGTACACCGACTAAAATCAGCCGTACACCGACTAAAATCAGCCGTACATCGGCTTGCTGCGGGTCGGCCAAACATGCTCAGCATGTTCGGCCGACCCGAAGTGCAGAAGGAGTTCGACTCACCCGATCCAACACCTGAATCAGCTGAGCCGAACCTCGGGCAGGCTACTCGCTGCTGTTCAGCCTATTATCATAGATGCCGAACAGCAGTGAGTGAATAGCCGAATGCTGCCGAGCGGCAATTTGGCTTGGCTATTCTGCTCGGTACCTCTGTGGTACCGAGAAGAATAAAAAACAGTTAAAAAAGTAGAAAAAATAAAATATAAAACGATTGGGCAGAGCTAGTAGTGACAGCTAGCTCCGCCCAACTGTTTTCTATTGGCCGGGACCAGCTGTCATTACAATGAGAGCTTGTCAGAGCCGGCGGTGATATAAAAAAGCTGGCTCTGCTAAGCTCTCATCCTAATGATGGAACAGTGTCCCTGGTTACCCGGTAACCAGGGATGCTGATCAGTCATTATACTAAGAACCTGGCGGTTCTGCTGCCATCAGAATAAAAAAAAAAGCACAAAAAAAAATCAGCATAGGAATGCATAGCTAGATTCCTATTGGCTATTTCAATTTGCACCCGCCCTCTGCTGCTGTCAATCACTAGAAGAAGACCTGATGGAGAACTTCAGGTCCCCTCTGCTGTCAGAAGAAAAAAAAAAGACAACAGAGCAGGGAAAGGTTTACTCTGCTCTAGCGAGCAGAGTAAAACTTTCTGGGAGAAAGTATTTCTCTCCCGGCCAGCCGGGAGCCGCTATCTAATAGCGTGAGACTCCCTGAGCGTCCGGGAGAGTTGGGCTGTCTGGAGATCAGCGTCCCTGGTTACCTGGTAACCAGAGACACTGATCTGTCTGTGTAAGTGGCCGGAGCCAGCCATGAGTTGACGGCTGGTGCCGACCGTATGGCCAGCTTCGACTTTCATCTGGGCTCAGTCGAGCCGAAGCATATGCCTTCAGCTCGACTGAGCCCCTCGGCCAACTTCAGGAGCAATATGGGCTATAGAACTGAAGGGGTCCTGGGGCCGAAGCTACGGCTAGATCATTTGGCAGCTTTGTTAATAGACCCCTATATTTTGTTCAGCTAGAAATTCCTTTTTGGCCCAGAGTGTGAAATGTATATCTCCGTTAAAAAGTTTCCAATTGAATAAAAATAAGTAAGAATGGAGCATGGAAATCTCCCAGAATGCCGTGCTCCAATAACTACAAAGAATTTCTTTAAAATTCACACTGGAGCTGGAAGGTGTTGAAAAGTTTGTTACTGTACAATTAGCCATTGGCAGGGATTTATAGAAAAGAATGGACCAGAGTGGCACATAAAAAAAAACAAATGAAGACTTCCGGTTTCGGCGCCAGATGAGCTCCGTCCCGCCGATCGCCGAACACCCCCGAACCCAGCCGATCTTATCCTACAATAGTCACCGTGACCTACCCGCACAGCAGGGGATACAGTACGGTCTATGGATCGCTATCTTTCGCGAGCACAGCCGACCAGAAAAGCCTTGGAACAGTCTCTCACAGACGACAGGGACAAATCCAAGATGGCCGCCGATGTCACTCAGCAATCTGACCTAACTATGGATCTCTCTGGTGAGTCACAGCCACCTCCCCTACAGGGACAAATAGACTACCAGACATTGGCTGCAGCTGTTGCCTCCTACTTAAAGCCAGACCTGGCCAATATTATCGCAGACTCTCTGCAGCAGCATCGAGGGAAACTAAATGCAAGAATCTACCTAACATTAGATTATATAACCTAGCCAGTATTTTCTGCCACGTTAGAGATTGGATATCCAATACCTCATTCTTCACCAACACACCATTAGAGAGCCACATAGCGTCCCCATGGTCACTATCGGGTATTTTACACACCCCACTTCCCCTCCTCCCACCTCACATCAAACAAAATATCCTGTTAAGAGACACGATAATTACTTGGAGGGAAGTCAGGAAACTTTATCGCCTACCTGGGGTAATCTCCCCTTTGATGCCTATCACGTCTACCCCGGCCTTCCCAGCCGGGCTCGACTCAAAAGCTTTCAGGGGCTGGGAACTTCTGGGTATCCATACCCTGCAAGACATACTGACACCTCAGGGACACTGCAAGACCCTCCTCACCTTGTGCAAGGAACACCGCGTTCCCCCTACACATTTCTTGCAGCACGCCCAGATACATCACTTTCTGCTGAAAAACCTCCCTCCCGCTAGCACTGGACTACAATACTCCCAATTCCGCACGCTACTCTCCTCACCAACCCGCAAACTACCTCTTTCCTTTTTGTACCGACACATATACATATTTTATCCTCACCACATGTTGTGAACACATTCTGATTTCTTTATGAAAATGTGTCATCACTATGTAACCTGCTATAATAACAATAAAAATTGATATGCTAAAAAAACAAAAAAAACAAATGAAAACTTGATTTATTTTTTAATCAATAAATTATAAAGGAGCCCTCTATTTAAAATGATTTCCTAAACTGAAATGAATAGTTTATTTTGATTTACCTTAACATTGCTGTTCATGTTGTAAAAAAGGGGATCAAATAAAAAAAAAAGAATAGCAATTAGCCCACTCTACACCCATTTTAGTTTTCTCACTACTTTGACAATAGCCCTAACTTACCGTAATTTGGCATCACAAATTCATGTAGAAACAATAATTCGCAGCAATGTCTTAATGCAGTATTTAAATGAATAACAAAATAATTCTTCATAATTATCTGGCCCACTTGCAGCTTTTAAATGCACACATTTATTGGATTTAGTGTTTTGTTCTTTATGAAGGGAGAAGTTGCACTTTTGGACTATTGACTATGTAAATATTCACAAATGGTGATTAGGAGAAGGAAATTTAATAGCCATTTAATGGGCACTTTTGGTAAAACAGACTGACAGAGTGGGTCAAATGGTAATTAATAGTTTTCTTTTGTGTTTATTAGAGTGTGTTACTAATCTACTAGCAGCAGACAATATGAATGGAAAAAAAATGTTAATCAAGGCAAAGTACCAAATATTTTTTTTTTTTATTAATCCACCCACTGGCTAATGTAGGAGGAACTAGAAATTAGTAGATATATTATTGAAGTGCTTTGCATAAGCATCAACTAGCAAATAGTTCTACTTTCTCCAATATATTTTATTATATGCAATAGCAAAACATAAAAATACAAAGTCAAGGACATTTATCAGCAGCATAGTGAATGTGGCAGAATAACGATCTGCAATTTGTTACGCATTTCTGGCAGGATGCATTTGGTGCAATTATAAAGCAAGCAAAAAGCGATTTCTAAAGAGATTTGAAAGGGCTTACAATTATATGAAATGAGTTTGTTCAAGGAATCGTAAATTCCAAGTGTGTTAAATGAGAATAAACTTTTTGCTGATATAGATAACGTAGTATTTGTTTGGGCACTTATATTTGTAAAAGTTTAAAGTCATTTTACACATAAGTTGCTCTAAGTAAAAATTGCTAAGGAGATGAGCAAACTCTTAAACATGTGCTTCATCACTGATTTGCTCTATCCAATTCTGCCAATTGTTTTCTGGGTTCTGTCAATGTACCAGTGTTTTTACTTTTTATGGAAGGTTCTTGTCTTGATACTAATGGACCCCTAAAAAGAACAATGTTCTTTTGTTGTTCTGCCTTCCGCTTTTAATTCACTGTCTTATTTTGCATTTGATATCATGCTACCATGAACCAGTCAATTGCAATTAAAGCAAAAGTAATTTGGCAAGTGGTCAGCAGATGAAAAAAACAACACATTAACAATTAGCTTTGACCAACTCTGTGCTCATTAGACAATCACTGCACATTCTGGGACCTCAGCTTAACCAGTTGACATCCGCGGTGTTAAACCCCCTTCCCATCCAGGCCATTTTTCAGTATTCAGCGCTGCGGTACTTTAACTGACATTTATTCCGTCATGCAGCGCTGTACTGAAATGAATGTTATACCCTTTTTTGGGGACAGATAGAGCTTTCTTTTGGTGGTATTTATTCACCACTGGGGGTTTTATTTTTTTACTATATTAAGGAAAAATTACCGAAATTAAAAAAAAAAAACAGTTTCCCCTATATTAAATGATAAAACATTTATTATTACCCAATTTTTTGGTAAAATGAAACAAGCTTTTGGTGATTTGAAACTAATATATACCCAATGCTTGTGTTAACCTATTGAAGCATAGTAAATCTGTGTACATTATTCTTTCAGTTTTTTCCTATTTCAGTGAACAAAGTACTACAATACTATGTGCTAGTTTCTTTTGAATGCCCCCTAAGTGTTGTTTAAAAAAAAAAGACTAGCTCATGCTGCAATACTCACATTTAATCTAAAGCTTTCCACCTCAGTACCTCTTTTGGCTTTGTTGTACTTAAATGAATCAAGTTTATAGTTGTGTCTATACAGAGTTGTGCTTTGTTGTACTTAAATGAATCAAGTTTATAGTTGTGTCTATACAGAGTTGTGCTTTGTTGTACTTAAATGAATCAAGTTTATAGTGGTGTCTACACAGAGTTGTGCTTTGTTGTACTTAAATGAATCAAGTTTATAGTGGTGTCTACACAGAGTTGTGCTTTGTTGTACTTAAATTGATCAAGTTTATAGTGGTGTTTACACAAATAGAAGTCACTATACTTCTAAAATGAGTAATCACATGGGTATTTAATTTATTTTGTTGGAACTTTTACCAGTTCATTTGTCACACCTGTATACATCTTATGAACCAGAGTAATTTCAGTTATGGGCCTGTTGATTTGGCAATACATTTGTCATTATTTAAGAGAACAAAGTAATACATATTTTTCTTTTTCCAGTTCAAGCAAGGCTTTCCCTTCAAAAAAAGATTTAATTTGCTATGCAATCTATAGACTAAAGATGTAACAAAATGGGGGGGGGGCGTGGCCTAGCAGCGTACATGGACGGACGCTGATCACAGCAGCTCCGGTCCCGATCGCATCCTCTCTTCTGAGGGTTCCTTCAGCATGTACGGCACCCGGGCTCCCTCCGCTCTTCCTCCCGACACTCCTGGCAGCAGCCATAGTGAAAATCGGAGACCAGAAGGATGTCTCCGCGGCCGAAAAGCTGGCCCGTTTCCAGAGGCAAGATGGCGGCGGACATGCGGCCTCCCGCCCCTCCACGGGCTCCACCACAAGGATGGATCCGGCTCAATCCTCAAGTAAGGGGGCTCCACAGGGAAGGCCTACACTGCTGACCCAGCTGGGACAGAAGGGTAAATCCTCACAATCCCCCCGGGATACCTATAAAAACGGACGCCCTGCACAATCCTCACCAAGGGCCTCTGAGGTGAGGGGGTGATTGTCCCTACAGAAGCACAGGCCCCTGCTGAGCCCACTCTCCTACAATTAATGGAGGCCATTCGGGACTGTAAAACCTCCCTGGCATCACAGATTGAGGAGGTCCATGTAGATCTTTCCCTACTAAAACATGATGTACAGGTCCTGCGTGACAGAGTCACTGAAACGGAGGGCCGCATTAATATCCTGGAGCATGTGGTAGCCCCACTATCCAGGGATACTACTGGTTTGCAGAGGGAGCTTGCGGCCTGTAGAGCTAAGATGGATGACTTGGAGAACCGTTACAGGCGTAATAATCTCCGCTTTGTTGGATTTCCTGAGCGGTCGGAAGGCCAACATCCTGAGACATTTATCAAAGACTGGCTGAGAGAGATGTTTGTCAATTTCCTCCCTTCCTATACCTCCTTTGTCGAGCGGGCACACCACACACCGCCCTCCATGCCACCGCCTGGCTCCACTCCCAGGCCTATTATTGCCAGGATACTCAACTTCAGGGATAAGGTGGCGATCCTCCGTGCCTCACTGCTTGCTGGGGAGCTTTCCTACAATGGAAACCGGGTCTTAATTTTTCCTGATTTTTCCGCTGAATTGCAGCACCAGCGGTCCTCCTTTCTGGAGGTCAAAAAGCGGCTACGCCAGGAGGGAGTAGCATATGCCATGCTTTATCCTGCTAAACTCAAGGTGACAAGAGAGGGTAAAGTACAACTCTTTTCCTCACTCACCGAAGCCTCGGAGTAACTGGATGGCAAAGGCCTCACACAGAGGAGACGCCACCACAATGAGGATCGTTGATCTACCCTTTGGAGTGCCCTTCTACTTGTTGGACCTACCCCGTTACCCGGAGACATGGAGCTGACTACCACTTCTACAGCTACGTGGCTGCCTTTGGTGCCCGGCATCTTCCTTTGACCCCCGCATCCAGACTCAGTATTCTTTCCGGTCAATGCACAGGCAGACTGTACTGATCCTGCTCCTTGGGTTGTTGTTCCTGACCTAGGCTGTGCTGCACTACCTCCCCCACATTAAGGGGGACCGTCATCCCCGACATTACAAAATGGGACTGGAATGTGCTTGGATCGGGTCCTGATCGAAGTGGCTGCACCCCCAGCCTCTTGGGCGTTGTACTTGCACTAGTGTGTTAGTGTTTTAGTTAAGGGATTTAGGCTTGTTAGAGTTGGGTTAACAAGCGGGGTGGGATAGGAATAGTAGTTCACATTGGGATGACTGTTGTTGTTGTTTTTTATTGTTTGTATACAATGCTTCTCTGCAGTTTACACTGGTTCACAAGGTTGCACTACTTAACTTCACAGGTTCACCTTCTAGTCAGCCTGACACTTTGCCTGTCCTCGTTCCCTCTTTAAAATCAAGCCGCATGTGATATGTCTGCAGGAGACGCACCTGTTGGGCTCTAAGGTACTGACACTGAAAAAGCACTGGGTAGCCAATTTCTTCAATGCTGTATGCTCATCATATTTGTGAGGGGTATCTATTCTACTGGCTAAGTCACTTAATGCTGCTGTTCTTCAGGTTAAAACTGACCCAATTGGTAGATATGTTATCCTCCACATGACCATAGATGGGACTCCCCTGATGCTGGCCTCTGTTACTGGATCCAGGGAATGGGGCTTCTTGATGTGTGAAGATGGAAATGGCCGGACACTAGGGCCTACTCATGCCATTCTGCAACACATAAGACGCTATCCAGGATAGACTTGGCGTTTGTGACCCCTACAATCCTTCCGTGGATCACGGGGGTGCGCTTTCTCCCACGGGGGATCTCGGATCATGCTCCCTTGTTAGTGGAGCTCAGTTGGGGACATTGCTTCTCTACCAGAGTGTGGAGAATGAACTGCCACTGGCTTTCTGATCCCTCTGTGGAGACTGCTTGCTCCCAGGCTATCGGTCACTACTGGAGTGACAATGCCCCTGTGACTTCCTCTTCTCTTAAATGGGATGCCTTTAAACCTACGTTCAGAGGAGCATTCATGGCTGCTACTGGGGCAGTCCGTAAGCTCAAGGGGGAGGTTGCTCTGGCACTAGAGTGTGATATGTGAGAAGCTGAGGCCACCTATGTTCTGGACCCCACTCCCTCAAACTATAGTGATTGGATGGGGAAGAAACGCAAACATGATTTGTTCCAATTGGAACAAACCAAAAAGAAAATGCTGCATACTCAACAAAAAATCTTTGAGTTTGGGAACAAGGCGGGTAGATTATTGGCATACTTTACCAAACCTGACTTCAACCCTACTTCTATTGCGTGCATCATTTCGTCCTCAGGGACAATGGTCACTTATACCCGGGACATAGTGGAAGCGTTTCTGTCCTTCTATAGAGATTTAATCTCCTCCAGAGCCCAATACACGGACGCGGAGCTGGGAGAATATCTGTCCCAGATCTCCCTTCCTTGCCTTTCCCCTCAAGCTAGGGAGGAACGGGACAGATCGCTCACTACTGAGGAGATTGAGTTGGCGGTTTCCCAGTTTTCTACTAGAAAGACCCCAGGCCTCGACGGGTTCCCTGTAGAGTGGTACGCCTCCTATATGGAGGAACTGGGGTCACATATACTGGCCACTTACAATGAGGCATTTGATCTAGGTATAATCCCCCCATCCATGAGAGAAGCTCTTATAGTCCTGATTTTAAAACCGGGTAAGGACCAGACTAAGTGTGATTATACCGGCCCATCTCTTTGATTAATGTTGATGCAAAAATCCTAGCCAAAATTCTAGAAATACGTATAAATAAACATGTTCTGTCCCTTATTGGCAGTGAGCAGGCGGGATTTATGCCAGGCCGTTCCACTAGGATGAACATACGCAGGCTTTTCACCAACCTCCAATACTCTCATCCCACTACTGAAGGTAGAGCATTAATTTCCCTTTATAAACAAAAAGCCTTCGACAGTGTCGAGTGGCCATATCTACTTAAAGTACTGGAGGCATATGGGTTTGGCTCCCGCATGATCCGCTGGATAAAGATTCTGTATAACACCCCAGTGGCCAGATTACGCATCAACAGGGAAGTGTCTTCTGGGGGAACAAGACAGGGCTGTCCCCTCTCCCCTATCCTCTTTGCCCTGGCAATTGAGCCTCTGGTGATTAGGGTACGGGAGTCTGTCTATATACATGGCTTGAGCATACGAGACTTGGAGGAGCGAATCTCTTTGTACACTGATGATACGCTGATTTATCTGTCTGATCCGAATGACTCCCTATGTCAACTCCTCCAGCTACTGGACCTATTTGGAACCTTCTCGGGGTTTAAGGTTAACTGGGACAAGTCCGTTCTTTTTTCCCTGGATGACGCTACAGTGGCGAATATTCACCCCATGTCCACGCTAAGGGTTGCAAATGAATTTAAGTATTTGGGTGTTAAGGTCCAGCTGCCTCTTTCCTCCTATATTGCTAATAACTTGTCACCAACTATTGACTCTCTCCATTTGAAGACTAAACAGTGGATGGACCTACCACTGGATCTTATGGGAAGAGTCAATATCATTAAGATGAACTTCCTCCCCAAGTTGCTATATATCCTAGCGAATGCCCTTGCTATGTCCCAAAAAGTTATTTCCGTAAAATTAACTCTATCTGCACTGTATTTCTGTGGAGGGGTCGTACCCCTAGGGTGGCCCTGGAGGGGCTGCAGCTCCCTCGTTCGATGGCGGGCCTGGCCTTTCCAAACTTTCATATGTATTACCTTGCATCCCAACTAGTGGTGGTTCATGACTGGCTGGTCCCCCAGATTGGAAACGCCTGCACGGCAACTGAAGCAGCCATACTAACATTATTTGAATCCCTTCAAAATGTTGTTTATAGGGGGGTCAATCACAACCAAAAGATCCAGGGGGCAGGCATGATTTCTGTGACTGTCCGTATTCTAAGATATGTTATCAATCGATTTTCCCTATCCCAATGGTGCCATTCTCCTCACTCCCCCTTATTGTGTAATCCCGCCCTCCCAGAGCTGTGGTGCCTGCCATCGGCCACCTTCTGGTCCTCAAGGTGCATTAAATCTCTGTCACACTTGTTTCAAAATGGGGTGATGCCTGATTTTCCGCAGCTTAGGAGGGAGCTGAAGCTCTCCCCATGTGATTTTTTTGCCTACTTCCAACTCCTACATGCGATTCGCACCCAATTTGGGTCGACCGCGTTTACATCGACTCAGTCACCCCTGGAGGGGCTGCTGCGCAGAGATGACTCGGAAAAATTGATCTCTACTTATTATGGAGAACTTATGACCTATGGGTCCGGTAGGTTTGACAGCCGCAAATAAAAGTGGCGGTCGATCCTCCCGGATCTAGTGGAGGATGATTGGGGAGACTTTGAGAGTAGCTACATGTCATTTGTGATAGCCTTTAAGGACAAACTGATCCAAATGAAATTCTTCTACCAGGCATACTACACCCCCGCTCTACTTCATAGACTCGGCCTCCACCCGACCTTGCGTTGTTTTAAGCGATGCGGGTGGGAGGCCGACTTCCTGCACTGTTTTTGGTCATGCCCTATCATCAGAGCCTATTGGTCAGAGGTCACTTCCTTTATGGAAACTGGCCTCGGTTTCCCCAATATTTGCAACCCTGCGTTCTGCCTCCTGGGTCTATTTGGGGAGCTGCCATTGGCCTCAGAAACTCAGACACTCCTCCGCCTCCTCTTATTATATGCCAGAGAGACCATCCTACTGGTCTGGGGTAGCCCGACGGCTCCCTCCCTGGGTGAGTGGAAAAGACTAGTCGATCAGGCATTGCCCATTTACAAACTCACGTATGAGCAGAGGGGCAACCCGGCACGTTTTGGTCGTATCTGGGATCCATGGCTGTCCTCCACTTCTGGTTCTCTGGAATCCTGGATGTATCTCCTACTAGGTTGACTACATGTGGCTGTGTCAGAATCCCTAAGTTGCATACTCCCTGAGTTGGAGGGTGAATACCGCATATTGAATCTTATAATCATATGTCTGTGTAACCTTGTCATCTTATGACAGTATGATATGTGAAGAGTGTGTAGATTCTGTATAACGGCATAGTTGCTTGGGTTATGTTGACCCGATTGATGTATGTTGTAGAGTGTTATTATTATTATTATTATTGTGTCGATGACATTGGAAACCTCAATAAAAAGTATCTTTAAAAAAAGATGTAACAAAATTAAAAGTTGCACGTGTTCATGCTTGTTGCCCCCTTTCCTGGCCAACCAGGGGCATCCCCTTCAAAACCCTCAAAATCCATACCCGACCTTCATCCAATGGATGTGAACTTTGCACATCATACAGTCGCACAAGCTAAAGTGCAGCTTTTAGAGACCTAGGTTCTAGGATGAAGGAAAGGACCTCCACAGTAGTATTCTCCAAGATACTGCCGGTGCCACAAGCCACTCCGGACAGACAGCGCGAGTTGAGGGAGCAACAAGTGGCTCCGGAGCTGGTGTCAGAAGGAGGGATTTGGTTTCCTGGAGAACTGGGCTGACTTCGCAGTCGGCTATCGGCTCTTCAGCCGAGACGGGCTGCACCTTAATGGGGAATGTGCAGCATTTATGGGGGGAAAAATGGTAGAAAGACTGGAGGAGCTTTTAAACTAGATAATGGGGGGAGGGCATAAAAATTAAATTAAATAAATTAAATGGAGATAAACTAAACATGGTTACAAATAATACAGAAATAAGTAACAGAGGGGTAAATAGTGGGCTCACTCCAGTTAACACAGTTAACATAGTCTAAACAGTCAATGTAGTAAATCCTTTGACCCAAGTTAATATAATTAGAAATGGACGACCTATATCAAGGCCGAATAATAAAAATAGTGGGGAACAAGAAGAAAATAAACTTTTGTCCCATAACAAGATAGGAATTAAATGTATGTACACCAATGCTAGCAAATAAATTAGAAGAGCTTGAAATTAGGCTATTTGAAGAGGACTTCGATATAGTGGGTATAGCGGAAGCCTGGCTAGACAGCACACATGATTGGGCTACTAATATAGAGGGGTACAACCTGTTCAGGAGGGACAGATGTGGGAGAAGGGGGGGTTTGCATTTACGTAAAAAATAATCTAAATATGCATATAAGGGACGATATCACGTCAAATAATGGTGAAGACGTGGAATCCTTATGGCTAGATCTAGATATGACGGACACTAGCCGTAAACTTATTGTGGGTATTTGCTATAAACCTCCAAATATAGGGGAGGAGGCAGAAGCAAATCTACACTCACAAATAGAAATAGCTGGGAGGGAGGGTAATGTAGTCGTGATGGGCGACTTCAATTACCCGGATATCAATTGGGCTAATGGCACCTCAGGTTGTACAAGTCGGTCCGTTTTATGAACATGTTGCGAGACAATTTCATGGACCAGATGGTGGAAGTTCCAACTAAGAAAAATGCCATCCTAGATGTAATCGTCACTAATAATGCAGAGATAATTGAGGATATTGTAATTGGGGAGCCACTGGGTAATAGTGATCACAATGTGATTACTTTCAGTATTGAATACAGGAAAGGGAAGTGTGCTGGACGGACAAGAACCCTAAATTTCAGAAGGGCCAACTTTGATAAGCTACGCCACCTAGTGGGGGACATAAAATGGGAAAACTTATTTCACAACCTAAACTCGGACCAAATGTGGGACAGTTTTAAGAACACATTACATATTGAAATTTCGAAGTGCATACCTTTGGGTAACAAAAGCAAAAGATCAAAGACTAAACCTATATGGCTAAATAAAACTGTAAAACAACACATCAAGACCAAGAAAGTGGCATTTATAAAATATAAGATGGAGGGGACGGCATTGGTGTTCCGTAACTACAAAGAATGTAATAAAAGATGCAAACTAGTAATTCGGGCAGCTAAAATAGAGTGCGAAAAGCATATTGCCACAGTTAGTAAAAAGAAAACCCAAAAATTCTACCAATATATTAACAGTAAAAAGGTGAGAAAGGAGCACATAGGCTTAATAAAGGACGAAAATGGGAAGTTAGCCACAAATGACAAGGAGAGGGCCAAGGCGCTGAACACATATATGTATGTATATATATATATATGTATATATATATACATCAGCAATAGGTTGGACTTGATGGACTTATGTCTTTATTCAACCTCAAATACTATGTTAGGTATCTCCCAAACATGTTATTTAACTACCTCCCGGTCAGCCGCTGTGTATACACGGCCTGCCGGGAGCTTCTTGGATGTAAAGTTTTTTCTATGCACATTTGATATCTATGTACTGACTTTTCTCCTGGTTGAAAATATCAATAACAAGTATTTAAAATTTAAAAAAAGCTTACATTGGTCTATGTACCTTTTTGAACATAAAATTTGCATAAAAGGATTTTGTAATGGGTATAGTGAGGCAAGTCAGGGGTATAATCAGTGCTAACTGCAGTCAGAGGTCAGGGTTTAGCTGCAAAAACAAGTACATTTGTAACAAGTAAAATGTTACAAATAAAGAATAAAAATAACTACATTTACTGCATTATATAAATCATAACACAGTATTGAGCATACCACATACTACTTAGAAGAATAAAATTACATACTAAGCAAGTATGTTTTGATGAAAATCAATACTATATTTACAGTCTGACAAACTCCATATACAGTTCTATTCCCATACGAACAGCTTGGCACCTACAATAAAACACAAAATGTTGTATTACTAAAAGACATTAATCATTGCAGTATATTGTACCAAAAAAGGTTGAATACTATATGACAAAATATATTCAGCAAATTCTTTTGGCTGTGTTTGACAAACTTCCCTAATTTGCCTCCAGGTATCACGTCATGATAGAATTTTCTTCTGTTCGAAAGGATCCTGACATTGATGTGTGAATCCTATTTTGCTTTCACTGTATGTCAAATGAATCTCCCAGTCCCACTGACTTGTTATTGGCATGATGCCCACTCTTTGGCAGAAGGCTTGTGGTGAGGACATAAGCATTAGTGAAAGGGAGTGGAGAAACATTGGATGAGATGGAGAGGTTGACATTATTGAAGATAGTGATGAAGCTGAAGTGAAGTATTACAGGGGAATGATGGAGGTGAAACGAGGGGAGGGGGCAATTAAGGACAATGAAAGCTGCGACACAGGGGAGCTGTATGACAAGGAGAGGTGCAGAACAATCTTTTAGAGGAGATGTGCAGAGGGATGCTACAAGCATATGCGAGGACCACTACAAATGGTTGCTGGAGGTGGATGAGATGGGTAGAACAAGGGACACTGGAGACAGATTACAGTAGTATGCAATATGGAAATTTGTTGGCAGCAGACAGCAAGAGCACTACAGAGGGGCGCTGGAGGCAAATGAGTGGAGCAGTACAAGGGGTGTTAAAGGCAGACTAGAAAAACAATATTGGGGGATACATGGAGATAGATGAGAAAAACCATGCAGGAGGGCACTGCGGGCAGATGAGATGAGCAGTACAGGGGTATGCTGGAGGCACTTTAGGGGAGCAGTATGGTGGTCCTGATTGAGAACAGACTTTAGCAATGTGATAGTCCTAATTTTGTATGTCATACAATGTTTTAGTAACTGTTTATGACATGAATATTTTCAGTAAAAATACACTAAAATATATATATATATTTAATGCACAATAAGATCCATATTTTTTATTTTTTATAAAAGACAAGACTGTCAAGTGTTCAGTTGACAGAAAAACTAGCCTCAAACTCACATGCATTTGTGAAAGAACAAAAAAAAAAAAAAAACCTTGAATGCTACAGAACTGACTAACAATATGTGTTTTTTTTCTACTATACCTGGCAGTCAGGTATAGTAAAGCAGTATTCAGTTTGTATTTATTTAGGAAAATGCTCATAACAATATCATGCTAGATAACAAATTGCAACTACTTTATTAAACCTTACTACTTATTTGTCATACCTATATGCATGTAAAAAAATAATTTTGTAAAAAGAAAATCACCCACATAAAGAAAAGATATATATAATTAGTTGCAAAGGTCTAAGTCAATGATAATCAGCCAGCAGTCTGAAGGCCACATTCAGCCCTTCTGAACTCCTGCTGCAGGCAGATCATTACCTACAATGTACATTTTTTGCTGCACACTGCAGTTCTTAAGAAAAACTAGCCTCAAACTCACATGCATTTGTGAAAGAACAAAAAAAAAAAAAAAACCTTGAATGCTACAGAACTGACTAACAATATGTGTTTTTTTTCTACTATACCTGGCAGTCAGGTATAGTAAAGCAGTATTCAGTTTGTATTTATTTAGGAAAATGCTCATAACAATATCATGCTAGATAACAAATTGCAACTACTTTATTAAACCTTACTACTTATTTGTCATACCTATATGCATGTAAAAAAATAATTTTGTAAAAAGAAAATCACCCACATAAAGAAAAGATATATATAATTAGTTGCAAAGGTCTAAGTCAATGATAATCAGCCAGCAGTCTGAAGGCCACATTCAGCCCTTCTGAACTCCTGCTGCAGGCAGATCATTACCTACAATGTACATTTTTTGCTGCACACTGCAGTTCTTCAATATAGCCCCCTGCTAATAAACAATGTTAGTTTGAACCTGCTATTAATTATGTATTATGAACTGTTAAATAAACATAACTGGACACATCATAAAAAATATATATTAGTTTTGTTTAAAATGTAATGGCTAACTATGGTCAAAACTTAAAATAATATGTATTTCTATACTGAATTTACATAAGTTCTATCTCATGCCTAAAAAACATATAGATCTAGAGGTATGTAAACGTACTTATTGAAGATGCCCATAGTATGTATTCCTCAATGCAGTGACACTATTTCCCTGAACCCTGCAAATATGCGCTTCTTTGTGTCACCACTCTAATTAAGCCTGCCATCTAAACCACAACCCAATGTCTGAGCTTCCCACAATTTAACATAATTGCTTGCTGGAAGCAATGCATGATGGGATATATATAGTCCAGAGAATGTGAGATTGCATGACATCAAGCAGCAGGAAAAGAGTTTAAATGCACTGGGAATCCAGGAAGTTGATGAAAGTGATGGGCAGGTGGAAGGCAGCACTCACTATATAAAAGGGATTTTTTTTTCAAGTAAGCTTTGATTGCATTATCAAAAAAACTCTAGTATGTATTCCTATTACAATGCTGATGTTATAACAGGATATAATACGCTGTGACTTTAGAACTCCTAGACCTGTATGCTGTTGCTCATTCACTGCTCAGTAGCAAGCTGAGAGTTTTCCTGGGGGTTTCCTGAGCCAAGCTGTACTGTGTTACTGCAATTTCAGTGCAATCTCTAGTAGTCAAAAAGACTTCCACTGCCCCCAAATTTCAGTCATATTGTAAATACAGGATATGTAAGATTATAATTGCAGGAATAAATTCCACATCACAGAAAACACAAGTTCTTTAGTTCACATGTTTTATAACATGTATGCATGTACAATATACATTTTAATAATCATATTCCTTATACTATACAATTATATTTTTAAAACAAAGCCAAGTTGCTAGTTCAAGATGATCTTCCCACATAAGTATATTTTTGCATTGATTGTTTTTATGGAATGTATATGATGTAATTACTTCCCAAATATGACATCTTTAAATAGAATTACAACGCTATGCAATAAAAATGTGTTACATTTTATGTATTTGATAGAAAATTAGTTATACTTGCAGAGACATAACTACTCTAAAACGTAAAGCTATAATATCCTTCAGCCAAATATAAGAATGTTTTATGTGCATTGTAGAATATAATGTTTAATTTGCTTTGTGAAGTTATGACAAAGCAATAAAATATTTTTAAGCCTTAAATAGTTAAAGGAGAACTATGGGGTCAGTGTTTTTCCCCATAGTTCTCCTAAGGGTAACGGGAGGACACAAACTAGCGTCCTCTCGTTACCCTAAGCTCAGTATACCGCCGTACACTGCCTACAGCTCGCCGTATACTGAGACGCCGCAGCCGGAGCCGGCTTAGACGATGGGATCCGCCCAGCTGCGTGAGTGACAGCTGGCTCTGCCTATCTAGAGGCCACCCCCTCCCCCGTCCGTTCCGCCAGTCAGCGCTGGCAGATCGGAGCGGGGAGAGGGGAATCCAGCCCCTCCCCCTGTCACGGCAGAGAGCCGTGACAGGATCGAGAGGTGAGCGAACCCGGTATGTGTTCGCTCACCTCCCGATCTACTGAGGCGACCTGTGACAGTCTCATTGTCACAGGTCGGCTAGAACTATGAGGTGAGTGAAAAACACTCACCTCATAGTTCTTCTTTAATATTTATCAGCATTTGTTTCTCAAATTGTTATATAATTTTTTAGTATCATGTATTAACCCCTTCATGACTGCGCTTGTTCTTAGTTTCTTTTCGTTAATGACTGATGCACTTTTTTGCAGTCTGATTCTTCCTCGGCAGTAATATATTTTCTTACTAATTGCACCCACCCTTATTATATATTGTTTTTTAGAGGACGGATAGGGCTATATATTTATATCACATATGTGTGCCTAATGCCCCACTTAGGGCAAAAAAAAAATTTAAAAAATGAGTAAAAATATAAAGAAAACACTTTTTCCACAGTTTTGATTATTATTATTTTTTAGAAACAGCATAGCTAAAAAAATGCATTAAAATAAATTAATTTATTTGTCCTTTATTTGGAAACACCTCAAATTTTCTGTACATCTCAGGCTAAAACTAAAAGCTAATATTTTTTTTATCTAAAAGCTAATAGTGGTCACCTGTCATACAATTTCACTGTCAGCGTCAGTGTCACTAAGGCCTGGTTTACGATGAGCATTTTGTAGCGCTTTAACTGCCCTTAAAAACGCTCCAAATATATGCCCCCAAAAATCCCATTTATTTCTATGGCCCTGTTCACATTTGAGCATTTTGTTGCAATAAACAAAATGCCTATCACTGGAAAAAGTACATTAACTTTTTTGGGCATATTACAGCTCGTTTTGGGCCCAAATACCCAATAGGAAATGCTTGAAAATGCGCGTTTGCTGTGTTTTAACGTCAATGAGCTACAATTTGCATTTGTACCTGATTTGTACCAGCTGTCAAACAGTGATAGCAAGTTCTGTAACTAGCGCTCTGCTATCATTGTTAGACATCTGATCCCTGAAAGGGATCGAGTAGCTGTAAAAGCTTAAAACTCTTTCATTAATGGATGCCTCAATACTGAGGCATCCATTAATGAATGGTACAGTGTACATGCACAGTCATTTGGGCACTTAGTGGCGGGGACGTACAGTGTATGTCTCCTGTCACGAAGGGGTTAAAGATAAAATTGTTAAGTTATGTATTTAATTATTTTTGCAAAGGATTGCAATCATGTTCCATGATTTCCCAGGGGTTTCCAGTAACATCACTGACTCTAACACAATATTAGAAATTATAATTAATAGGGTGAGTGATGGAACATTTGCATCATTTACCATAATAGGTATAATGACTAATATTGTGTTAGAACCAAATAGAGCAAAAGAGCCATAGGGTGTTATCTCCTCAGAATTCCCTGCACCCCTAGAACCATGCCTCAAAAGGGATTGCATTCACTCCTCATCTAGATAGTGGTGAGGTGGATGAAGGAATCTGTAACACCCCCCCTTCCGAGGCACATTATCTGGGCATTATCCAGAAATGGAAGGTGTGATACTCTTACGGAGAGTGAGCAAGCAGTGCCAGTATACCTGCTTTGCAATACCGAGCTGTCGCTAATAAAGTCAGTAGTATACTATTTTGTATTAAAAGAGGGATTTATTCCAGAAACATCAATATTATTTTACCAATTTACAAAATACTGGTATGGCCACATCTTGAGTATGTGGTTCAATTTTGGTCATTAATCCTTAGGATGTCCATGAGCTAAAAAAAAGTTCAGAGAAGGGCAACCAAATTAATAAGGGGGATGAGGATCTGGGTTATCAAGAACACATACATAAATTAAATGTGTTCTCCTAAGAGAAGAGACGCTTAAGAAGGGACATGGTCACAGTTTACAAACTCATCAATGGGAAAAGCAGTATTGGGAATGCACTATTCAAACCAAGAACCTTGAGGAAGACGTGAGGGCAAAACAAGACGTTGGAGGTGATGAGGTATAATCTTAAAGCCAATTTCCACCGTTGTAAGTGATTAACAATTCTTGTGGTAATGTAGAAGTGCAGCGATTAAGTATATGTGTGTACATTTTTATGACTTACATTGCTGGCGTTTTTATTTTTTTTTGTGGACTTTTAATAGGCCTGAGTCTTACAAATTCACATTTGCTCCACAGAAAACTCTGAGAAACCTGGGTCAGATTGTAAAGCAGGCTATAAAGCAGCTAACCCCTCCATGTAAGTAATTGTAACACGATCGCTGAACACCAGCTCTGCACTCTTCAGGGGGGCTTGCCACTATAAATACTAATGAATGGGGAGAGAGACTGTAGGGCAAGATTGTTAACTTACACAGACTGCTTGCAAAATACAGAGGCAGCCATTTCAGAATGAGCCATAAGAAGATGAGGGGGACATCTAACAAAAAAAAGTAAGTTCATATACCGCAACAGCCTGCCTCATGTACACTCAGTGTACATTGCTGGAATATGTTTTTTTTTAAATACCTCCACAAAGGTGGAAATAGGCTTTCAACTGTGTAAGGGTTTTCTACTTTGCGAGTTGTAAAAATGTACAATTCACTTGCACAGATTGCTGCATCAGTGGGAAACATAAACTGCTTCAATAAACACTTGGATGAGTGTGTGTATATAAAAAGTATCTGTGCATCCCTAATATATATATATATATATATACACTGTGAGCAGGCGATTGGTAGCTGGTACCTAAGACCCCAGGGAATAAGCAGTCTCTTGGGCACAGATACCGAATCCAAGGGAGTAGTGGCAAACAGTACAGTGTTTATTGGTGCTATTTACAAGTCTCCACAGGTGCTGTACAGTGGTTCACAAAAAAAGACTAACAAAATAAAACCTAGCCGCATCCCGGCACTAACTTCAGTCCTAACTAACAAGCTGAGCAGGCCTACCGCTTGTCAGCCTCCACATAAACTGTTTGCAAGTTTTCACCAACCTTGCAGCTCTCTCAGACAGGACTTGTCTGATCTCCAGGCAGAGAGCGATATATTCAAGTCCTGTTCGGAGTTTATAGGTCTCCCAGGTTCCTCTCCTATACATTTAGGAAATGATCCGGGCTCCAGTGCAGGGTTTACTCCTCTCTCCATTGGCAATTTAAGCTCACCTGGAACCTGTACTCAGAGCTCTCTGCCTGGGGATCAGACAAGTCCTGTCTGAGAGAGCTGCATGGTTGGTGAAAACTTGCAAACAGTTTATGTGGAGACTGACAAGCGGTAGGCCTGCTCAACCTGTTAGTTATATATCTATATATAGATATGTATATCTATATAGACCTGTGTCTTTATTCAACCTCACCTACTATATAACTATGTAACTATATACATTTATGAGGCAAATTAGGTAGAATAATGGGCAAACTTGTGGGCCTGATTCAAATCGTTCCTTTGCTTATTTACAAGGTTTTGGAGCTGCTATTGTAACCTTGCCTAAATCCCAAGAAATACAAATTACACAATTGTTGACAGAAGACATTCATTTTGGTATATAGCATTCTAAATATACTCAGATTTAAATGTTATGGTTAAACTCTATAATTTACTTTTAAATAATGCTGCCCAAAAAATCAGGTTGTGCTGCAATATCTGGAGCTGTCTCCTGCAGTACTTCTTCACTGTCACTAGATGTTGCCAGATGAATAACAACATGTTACGGAATCACACCCTGGAGAAGGGGGGTGTCATTAGGTTATCATGTCATTACAGAAGCACTACAGAGTCCAGCAGCACTGCCACTAAAGTAGAGGAAATATCTATATGCATGAAGTATTAAAAAACATCTGGGAGGTGGCTTCAGGGAAGCTAGATTCCATATTTAATTTAAGCCCAATCTGCTAGTAATAATTAAATACACTATATTGCCAAAAGTATTGGGACACCTCTCAAAATCATTGGATTCAGGTGTTCCATAAAATTTCCTTGCTACTAAATATCCCACGGTCAACTGTTAGTGGAATTATAACAAAGTGGAAGAAACTGGGAGCTACAGCAACTCAGCCAAGAAATGGTAGGCCACGTAAAATGACAGAGTGGGGTCAGTGCATGCTGAACAACTCGACTCAGTCGACAACTGTCTGCAGAGTCTATAGCTACAGACCTCCAAACTTCGTGTGGCCTTCAGATTGGATAGAAAAATCTTGAGGCATAGAGAAAATTAAATAATTTCAGAAGAAATTTCCACCAAGTTATTAGGCTATTAGAATAGTAGGGATTTAGGTTATGCCAGCCTCAGTCTCACTATTGAAATAAAGTAGATTTAAACTCTAAATGGATGACCTTTAATTTGCTGAAGTATTTTGTAACATAAACTGACTTTTTTAAATAAAATACTGTTTGCTCCTATTTAACCATCAGCTGTCTGGCCATTGTAATTAAACGGCCGCACAGCGGCTTCTCGGATGCGTGTGGGCGTTTTTAAACGGGGGCGTGCAGGAGCGTGAAATCAGCTTGAAATGTAAACAGCCAGCGATGGCTGTTTACATACAGGCGTTCGGGTGTATGTAGAGACGCCCGATCAGTTGTAATATGCGTGTGGGTGTGAGCCCCCCTCCTTGGCAGCCGCTGCTGGCGATCCCGAGCTCCGGTGTGAGTTCGGGACCAGCACAGTAGCTCTGTGATCGGAGATCAAACGGAGCTCAGTACACGACCTCCATTTGACCTCCTCCTAGTCGGAATGCAGGAAGTGATGTGTATTACATCACGTCCGCATTCCTCTGTCACACTCCGGTACAGAACCCGGAGAGAAGCTGGTGAAGCAGGTCTCTGCTTCATTAGCTTCTCTGGGGGTCCCTAGGTGACATTAGGGGTCTCAAAGACCCCTGATGTCTCCATAAAGAGGACCTGTCACTGCAAATTGGCTATCACATAGGGGGCTTGTTAGCTCATGCAATAAAGTTAAGCGAAAATAAAAGGTTTACAAAAATTTTAAGTTACAAAAATAAATTAAAAGTCACATATAAAAGCAATAAAAAGTAAATAAGTCCCCCGCCCTCACATACACATGCAAACATGCGTTGAGTGCGCCTACGTGCGAAAACGCCGATTGCATCCATTGTTTGCACATGTTACATATCGCCACAAACGTCTCAGTAAGAGCAATAATTCTAGGGCCATCAAACACTGATAACACTAAACTGAATGGCAATAACAGCTTTTAAAGCGTCATCTATTGCCAGTTATGGGTGTGGTAGCTTTTTTGCGATTTCGCGGGCACACGCAAGTTTAAAGCATGACATGTTTGGTGTCTATTTACCTGACGTGACCCCATCTTTTATATTTTACCAAAAAATTGGGTAATAATAAATGTTTTATAACATAACATAGGTAGAACAGGTTTCTTTTCAAAATGTTCATTATATAGTAAAAAATTAAAACCCCAGTGGTGATTAAATACCACCAAACATCACTCAAAGTACTGCAGCGCTGAATACTGAAAAATGGCCTGGGCAGGAAGGGGGTATAAACACCCCGGTCAGCAAGTGATTAATCTTTTTTTCCCCCTCTCAGATCTCCTCCAGCCTTTTTTGGCTACTTCCTTTTTACATATATTTACTCTACAATCAGATGAACATTGTACATTGAACAACAGTGATCCATACCAGTGCAATGTGCGTCAACAATATAGAACTAGAGTTGGTACACAGTTGCCACCACGCAACAGGAAGATCTTCAACAAGAACCCTATTTTTTTTTAAAGCTGCAGATTTAAAAAGATTGAAAACATTTTTTTAAATTACATTGTATGATTGTAATTTGACCTACTTAAAAATGTAAATATAGCTGGAGGTGTGAAGATACAAGGGGCACCCTTTTTCACATATTCTGGACCTGTCCACGAATCCAAGCCTACTGGGGGGAAGTCAAACGCATCCTAGAACAAATAGTGGGACAGACACTCTCACCGCAACCTATACACTACTTGTTAGGCTTACCCTTCCCGGACCTCTCAAAGAATACCAGGAAACTGATTACACATATTCTCACGGCAGCCCGCTGTCTCATACCGCTGCAATGGAAACGTAAACTTCCTCCATCGAAACTAGATCTCTATACCAGAATTAAGGACGTGCAAGTTATGGAATATCTGACAGCGCGCCTAAATAACACAGTAGAAGCTCACAAAGCGGTGTGGAGACCGTGGGATAGCTTTGAGGTATACTCGAATGGAGAGGTAAGGGAGGAACAGATAGAAGGGGAGCGTGTAGGGTGAGGGTCCAGGAGAACAGGATACAAGGCAAGGGGATATGGGAGGAACACTGATAAAGGCTGAAAGTGGTAAACATCGGAGACGAAGCCCTGGAGGAAGACTGTACACAAGTTCTTTTCTTTCCTTTCCTTTTCTTTACTTGTTAATCTATAACTATAGAGTTTTTAAGGATGTTAAATTAATCGTTGAGGTATCGAAATATAACGGTATTGGTTGAATGTAGATCTTAAAAAAGATAAGCTATACTGATTCGGAAAACTACAAGCAATAAAGAGCAGCAATCACGATACATTAAGAAACTAGCAAGACGCACAAGAAAACATTTGCTTTATGAAAAAGGTTATTAGGCTTACAATTGAAAATGTAACTGTATACGTGATGTGATGACTGGTAACATACCTCATATCTTGGATGCCTCACATACTGTTATAAGTTTTGTAACTCATATATGCGAAATACACAATAAAAATTGTCAATTTAAAAAAAAAAATGTAAATATAGAAGCTTGGAGTAAGCATGGATCAAATATTGTGTTTTGTCAGTGAAGTCAGCTGGTAAAAAGGCAGAATAAGCCATGTCTTGCGTTATTTTACCCAATAAGCAATTGTGCTCCTTTGCTGGGAGTAAACATATATTTGCTTGGATTGCAGATTACTCAGAAAAAACAAAGCACTATAATGCAGTCATATAAGTCTGTATTAGTATAAATGTGATTTCAGAGTGGGAGGATAAACAGCTCAGATTTAGATGGGGTTAGCTGGTGAAGAAAGGAATAGAAAGTCAAGATAGGTTAGATTGTAATCAGTTGTCTACTACAATAGTGCCCAGAAAATAAAATCCTACTAAAGAAAAGGAGACACATCTACATACTAATAGAAATGAAAGTAACCTAAAAACTAATGACAATACAAACTGATGTTTCAACACTGAGCAATGCTATCATTTGATTGAGATGGTTAACATTAGATGACTCATAACTGACATTAAAAATGTCACTGTAACCCCATCCCCCTGACGCTCACCTTGCCAGACACATGTCACTTGTTCCCCACCTACCTGTTACATAGACCCTCACTTAGGCCTCATGCACATGGGCATCTGGGGATTCCTACAGGAAGAACCTGAGGATTTTTGTGGCAAAAATAAACATGTTCTTGCAGCAGGAATCCCCAGATGCTCATTTACATGTAGCCTAATTATTGTTATATATTGATAACTGTATCATGAATAGCAATATGGGTAGCACCTCATATTAGTTGCAAACCTAATACATTTATGTTTTAGGCTCTCAATTTGAAATAATAAATAAGAGACTCACTTGTGCAGTTAGAAAGGACTTCAGAATTAAATTACAGAGTTGTTGCCATAATGACAGTATAACATGACCACCAATTGGATAAAAAGCAGAGGTATCAAAGTGAAGCACCTAATTCAGAAGCACTATGCTGTTTAGCAGGAATAATTCCCTACATGTGCCATCAATATTGGGAAAGAAGTGAAAGAATATTAGAGGAAACAAATACCGAGCTGACATAGCTGACCTTCTTTTGTAAAAAATTTTTTTGTTTTGTGGTTGTTTATGGCTTTGATACTCTGAGTCACTGAACTGAAAGAAGCATAAATTAAATTAAACATCAGTAATGTGAGCTCCTCCTTTTCAAGCATTTTCTAGGCCAGTGACTAAGTAAACATTGAATACAATGGATCAGCATGACAGCTAGAGAACTTGTATTTTTGAGTGGTAGTGGCAGCTCTTATATTTTTTACATGACAGGTTTTCTTCAAAGCTTAAGATACCAAAATATTTGTACCAAATTCTCATTGTTTTCCGTGACCCTGAACCGTGACCCTCACTTCCTGTCACTGTGAAAGCCTATGACAGCAGAACAGCAAATGTGGGAAGCAGCTGTAACTGGTACAGAAAGACACCTGGCAGAGGGTCTCTGCCCCCAATTTATTAACAAAGAAGTGTTTTATTGCAGTCTGTGTCTGCACTGGAGTTTTTTTTTCATTTCCTGTCCCAAGCATCACATATTGACCCTCTGAATGGACTAAGGTTAAAATCCTGGTTTAGCATATGAATTTTAAATTGTATTTACATAAAATATTAAGGAAATACATGTATACTAAAAAGAGTGCCTGTTCTTTGAACAGGCAGAGTAGGGAAGGGCACATTACTGTTGGTGGCAAACACAGAAGTGCACATTGGTACGGTGGTGACAAGTGCAGAAGCACATTGGTGCCATGGTGATTAAAGTGGGGGCATGGAGGAGAGGTGGTAACAGCAGAGAAGGACAGTGGAGGTCAACTGTGGTGGTGAGAGCAGGGTTAGGGGGGTTGGCATGAAAGTGTTGGGAAAACATGGTGCTGAGAAAGAGGGTTCAGGTAGAACAGTGATGGGGATGTGCTGGTACAGTGGTGCTGGGTTGCAGGTGCAGTGGTGAGAGGTGCTGTCATCTGTAGCTCATCTAGATGCTACCACACATTACAGCAGTATTTTTGGGATGAGCAAAATTGGTACTAATACCTGGCACATATATGATAGAGACACAATTTTTAAAACACTACACTACCCCTAGAGTGGACCCAACATTTAGTAACAGTGCCGCTGATCTCCTCTCCTCTGAACTGCCGTGATCTCCGAAGATATCAATAATTACTTACCAGTGACCAACACTGGAAGTCTCACTTGCTAATAACTTATCAAAAGGCTTATACTTGTTAAATGATCTAATAAAGAGAGCCTAAACAAAGTTCTTAGTGATGGGAGACTTCCTGTGCAAGGAGTTGATTGCTGATGTGTGGGGGGTCCACTGCAGGTTAGAGAAGATCAGCAAAGAAGGAGAGGCTGAACCTTGAGTTTTTGGGCTCTCTGCCTACACCGCATTTGACTCTTCCCACTTCCTCCTCCCTCGGACGGCATTACTTCCTACCCAGTGCATCCTGTAGATGCAGATCATCATCCAGAGACTCAAAAGATTTGCTTCAATTGCCAGGAGGCCTGGTAGAGGACACTAAACACAGGGTGGCTCCCATGTATCCTGGGTGAATGGACAGGGATGCACTTGGAAACTATGCCAAGCCAAACACTGAAATGTTATTATAAACCCTCCCACTGCTTCCATTACTATGAAACCCTTCCAAAGCGGCAGTCATCATGTAGAAATCCAACATCCACATTTTATTTATTTTATTTTCAAGGTAAGTGTTATTTGAAATGTAACACCACTTTTAATCACTCCTCCTTCCAAACTATTAAACTCTCTATATATTACTATTTTGAACATATAATCTCTATATCAGTCTGAAACAAAGAGGGAAACTAAAACTCCATTTTAGCTTCTGTGTTCTTCTTTTACAATAGCATTTAGGTGTTAACAAAGTATGAACAATTCTGTAGGATAATCCAGTAATTGTGTCTAAATGTACCCATTAGATCATTATTATTTTCTCTGAATGGAATAAAACAGTCGTCAGATGTAGAATCTGTGATAATGGTGTACCTTTCTATGGAACTACTATTAAAAAAGGGGTCATTGGATGAAATGTACAATCCAGCAAATAGCCTTTACCCTTATAGTGCATGTCCAGCAACAGCATTTTTTGTTTTCATTTTCAGAGTGAATTTAATTTGTCTTTATTTCTCTACAACATATTTATTTATGTATGTATAACATTTTTCCAAGCATAAAGATGACCATAAACATCAGACATCAGCATAATATCAGCAAACATTATAACTGCCAAAAATTATTTTGCACAGTTTTCATGAGCATTTATTCTTGCATCTTACCAGCATGCACTTTGTGTATTGTAGAGGACTGCAGTGCACTCTGGACAGATTGTGGTGCATTTTTTATATGCATGTATTAAACAGTTTAAGTGGCAAATGCATTTCTAAACTAATGGAAAAGTATTCATGTGTAGAATTCTCAGTAGTACACAATCTCAAACTGTGGCAGTCTAAAATGTTTGGCATATTTAATAATGTAATTTCAAATAATAACTTGGACATACGTCAAAAGACAACATGAACCCCCAGAAGTAGGCTAAGTAACTTTTTAAAGAGCATAGTATGTATCTATATCCCCTCAATCTCAGAGATTATGAAAGAAATCAACCCTTTGGCTAAGGGTAAAATTACTCTACCCCAATTGGGTATGGCTTTTAACTAGACAGGACAGAGGCCATGTGCATAGATGGCAAAAAAGATCGGACTATAGAATGGACAGAATATTTCAGGCACAGGTCCAGAGATTAAGTAAGCATGACAACAAATGAACAGCTCATCTGCACCACTACAGGATATGTTATTCCTGGTTCACAGAAAAGTTTAAAACAACAATGCATAGATATAATTAGTTGAACAACATGGAGATAATATTTTACACCTTAGCATTGAAACTGGCAACCTTCAGTAAAAATCTTGGTGGATCAGTTTTTGTCATCGTATACAGTAATTGCTGGGAGACAGGGTCAGTGGAATTTTCAGAACTCTCTAGTGAGTCTTCCATTCCTCCCTATTCCTAGTTCACACATAGACACGAACCAAAACAACACAAAAGGTGGTGTTAGCCTATAATAAATACTTTTTTCTATTCTATGTTTTACACAATGATAAAACATATACAATGCACTGTACCTGAACAACATAATTTGGAACATGAGTAATGCTTGTTACTTTATTATTTAACATTGTACAGCATTTTTCTGGACAGTTTAAATATGTTTTATTATACTTTTGTTTTTTTTAATCTTTAATAAATGCAAATAAATAAATCTGGGACATAAAAAAGCACTGGTACATTTTCTGGTTGCTCTGAGCATCAATTCTGTTATCATGTCTTCCACTTGTTTTTCCACAGGAGACTCTGTATGACTATGCACATGTTTAAATGCTAAATAAGTAATACCTGTACTTCTATCAAACATCCAGTTTTTCATGAGTCAAAACATTTCTATTTGGTACTATGAATACAATCAAAACTAAGAAGGTTATTCACTAATGAGCCGGAGGATCCAGCCGTAGCTTTGGCTGATCCTTTGGCTCACTTCGGCCCGAGTCCAAAGGGCTGCTGTACGGGCTATTCACTATAGCCCGTAAAGCAGCCAAAGGCAGGCAAACGGCTCAGCCGTAGTCCCAGCTGAAGCAGGGTGAATGGTCTGCAAAGCAGACCGTTCACCCTATTAATGACAATAGCTGGGCAGAGCAAGCCGAGATGTCATGGCTAGCTCCACCCGGTTGTTGTACGGCGGAGTTGGCCGTAATGTCACAGCTGGCTCCGCCCAGCTGTTGTCATGTAATGGCAGACCAGCGTCCTCAGGTTACTTTGTCTGGGACCTGCTGGAAGACCCTGGCAGCTGATGTCACCACTAGCTCCGCCCAATTGTTTATATTTTGCCGTCATCTGTCAGATTCTTAATTCTGCGGCAGGAGTATGTCATGTGCTGTCGGGTCGCGGGTGTCGTTTTCTTTACTATTATTATTTATTTTATTTCGTTGAGTCGTCATTGTCATGGACAATGCTGGGCACCGTAATTGAATTTAGGATTACATCGGTGGGGCGGTCCATTTTTTTGTTTTTTTAATAAAGGAATTGCCAAAAATCCTTTGTTGTGCTTTTATTTCAATTTAAATGATTTTTGATTAAAGTCTGGCCTCCTTTTTTTCAATTCTATTTTAACCCTTTAGTGAATGGGTAGGGGTACCAGTACTCCTTACTCATTCACAAGGGGGGGGATAAAATGATTTTGGGGGGGAACCCACACATTTTTTTAACTTGGGGTCCCTCCTAAAATTGCGACCAGACCCTAAGGGCCTAGTATGACTTTTGGGGGTAACCTCACACATTTCTTTTAAATAGGGGTCCCTCCTAACATTCCTACCTGACCTAAAGGGCCTGGCATTGTTTGGGAGGGGAAACACATGCTGTTTTTTTCTTTTCTTTAAAAATGTTTTATTATTTTTATAACATTTTTCTTTATTTTCCTTTTTTCCATTTATTTAAATGATTTTTTAATATTTATTCTTTTGTTTACATTTTTTCCTATTCTGCTTGCTACCTCGGGGTTAGCAAGCAGAATAGCCGAGCCGAATGCTGCTTGGAGGCATTCAGCTATGCACTCACTTTAAGCGAGTGAACTGCCGGAGCTTCAAGTCAGCCGATCCAGTTGTTGGATCGGCTGAGTCAAACTCCTTCTGCACTAGGGCTTGGCCGAACATGCAGAGCATGTTGAGGAGAATGAAGGCAACCGAAGCCAGCTGATGTATGGCTGATTGCAGCCGATGTACGCTTAATTCAGCCATACAGGGCTGAAGTGAATAGCTGAACTGCTTTCGGCTCACTTTACTTCGGCTGGGTTATTCACTCGGCTGCATTTGGCAGCTTTGTAAATAACCCCCTAATTATTAAACCAGAATTCTAAATTGGAATAATAAGCCCTTTCTTTTAAGAAGTAATTCCTTAAAGGATCCACAACTGCTTTGAGTCAATCACTATTTGGCATTTTTACAATGCTATTTATGTCTGCATATAGTATAAACCTCTTCTGGCAACTAATCTATCTAAATTAAGTTGCAAGATCAGACAAGAATTAAAGCAATATATATATACCAAGATTACCAAATTTTGTCAAACATCAAATGGCATGTATTGCAGAAGTAGCATTTATGAGGGTGTTTTAGCAAAAGAGGCACAAAAAGAGGACATCATTTAATACTTCATAGATTCACCGCTCCATTCTAACATCTGTTGCACTCAGTCCATACTATGGGTGCAGGCTATAGTGTGCTTCACACTTGTTCAAACAAATGTTCAAAAGATCGACCGCACAAAACCAGAGTAAATGCAATCCGAAATTTTATTGCAGTAATCCAAACAGGTTCCAAAAAAATATATATAAATCCAAGAGAACAATGAACGTGAACATCACCATGAACATCTCCCACACCAACGCCCTCACGTGTTTCACCACCTGGGCTTAATAATAGAGGTTATGATTAAGCCCAGGTGGTGAAACGCATGAGAGGCGTTGGCGTGGTGTGGGAGATGTTCATGGTGATGTATACATTTATTGTTCTCTTGGATTTATATATATATTTTGGGAACCTGTTTGGATCACTGCAATAAACTTTCGGATTGCATTTACTCAGTTTTTTTGATCTTTTGAACAATTTAATTCTTGTCACATTCCAGTTTCTTTGCTTCTAAATATTATTGCAGAAATTGTTTCACAAACATGCAGGATATATACCCTTGTACTGGAATAATGTAGAAGTAAAATTGAATGTAAAATAAGAGCACAAGCACTGCCAGCTCTTTAACCTCCTTAGCGCTAACCTCAAAATTCTATTTAAAAACAATTAACCCCAAGCATCAACATTTTTACATTCAATTACTAACCCAAATAATGCTCCGAGTTTACCAATCCTCCTTCTGTGTTGAATGTGGATACGCTCTGTTTTGAGCATATCTGATTCCAGCTGTCAAATTCTGGCTATGGCCAGGAAAGGAGCAAATCAAATTGTGTCTGTTTTTATATATACAGGTGAAACTCGAATAATTAGAATATCGTGCAAAAGTAATTGCAGTAAGTGCTGCAAAAGGGGCCCAAACCAAGTACTGAGTACATATGCATGCTTGTACTTTTCAGAGGTCCGATATTGTTCTATGTACAATCCTTGTTTTATTGATTGCATGTAATAATCTACTTTTTTGAGGTTGTGGATTTGGGGTTCTAGGGGTTTTCATGAGCTGTAAGCCATAATCATCACAATTATGACAAATCACGGCTTGAATTATCTTGCTTTGCATGTAATGAGTCTATCTCATATATTAGTTTCACCTTTTAAGTTGCATTAGTGAAATAAATGAACTTTGCACGATATTCTAATTATTCAAGTTTCACCTGTGTATATATATATATATAATGTTTTAAAATAAAAATCTAGTAAAATAAATTACAAAACAAACAATATGTAAAGTATTGCTCCCACCCCATCCACGCACACATGAATGCATATGGGCACCTATGATGCATGTTCATACATAAACAGCAGGTAACACATATTAGGTATTGCTGTGTATGTCTGTGTGAGAGGAATAATGTGTGAGTATGAGAGATAATGCTAAGTGCATTAATTATGGTTAACTCCAAACTGATGAGCTGTAAAGATTTTTCAAGCATTGCATATTTGAGTATAGCAATTTTTCTCTATTTTGTACACAATTTTAAGGTTCAACATATTTGGAATCTATTAACTTGACACGGTATAATCTTTTACAAAGAAAAAAATGTTATATTTGTGTGTAAGAGAATACATTTGTGTGTATTTTTTGCTGAAAATATAGGTTTGAAACACAGTTGTAAAAATTTTGTGTGACATAAAAAGGCCTAAAAGTCACATTAAACATGTGTGTTGAAAAAAATTGCAACCTTTTGAATTTTGCGGGGCGGTACACATCACTAATGGGGTAACAATTGCTCATTATTTTTGACGTTTTCTCTAGTTGTTGTCAATGGAACTGGCGCCTAAAAAAATCCTCCTGACTGGACTGGACTGGACAGGCAAGAATTAATACACAGAAATGATTGGTTAAACCAACCAATGCTTTTTTCACAACTGCATTTCTTTTATACTGGATTTTCAAAATAACAAACTATTTTGGAAGTTGGCAGTTCAAACGAGTACATGCACAGAGGTTTTTACATTAGAAAAAACAGGGGCAACAGAGGAGAAATAAGGGACAAAGGGATTTGGTTCCAAAAGAGGGTACAATCTCTCCAAATAAGAGACATTTGGTTATTATAGACAGATAGAGCTTTCTTTTTGAGGTATATAATCACCTCGGGGGGGTTGTTATTTTTTTTACTGTATAACAAAAAAAGTACCATAAATGTAAAGAAAAAAGTTTCCCTACATTCTGTTATAAAACATTTATTCTTACCCATATTTTTGGTAAAACATAAAAGTTGGGATCACGTCGGGTAAATAGACACCAAACATGTCAAGCCTTAAAATTGTGAACACCCATAGACCCATAGGTGACGCTTAAAACGCTTTTACTGCTCATCGGTTTAGTGTTATCGTGTGTTAATGGCCCTAAAATTATTGCTCTCACTCAGACGTTTGCGGCGAAATGTAACATGTGCGGCATAATAGGCGCAATTGTTTTCGCACGTAGACGCACCCGACGCATATCTGCGTGTGTATGTGGGGAGCGGTGACTTAAAAAAATTGTTTTCTTTTCAATTTTTTTATGCTTTTTTTTTATGATTCTTTTACACACAACTTTATTGCATGCCAGGTCCTCTTTATGGAGACATCAGGGGTCTCCAAGACCCCTAATGTCACCTAGGGACCCCCCCAGAGAAGCTGATGAAGCAGAGACCGGCTTCATCAGCTTCTGTAGCTGGAGAGTGACACTGAATGCAGGAAGTGAAGTAATATACATCACAGAAGGGGCTTCTTAGTCCCCCATATACATCACTTCCTGCATTCGGAGACTGAGAGAAGATCAAAGGGATAACCGTATACTGATCTCCTGTCAGAGAGCCGTGCCGGTCGCGGCCGCATCGGGCACAGCGGATCTCGGGACCGGCAACGGCAGTGACAGCTGCTAATACAAGCAATGGAGCGTCTCTTGAGATGCTTGATCGCTTGAATGTAAAGCTCCCGGCCGGCCGTGAAATTACAACGGCCAGCCGGGAAGCTGCTCGTTGGGTGCCACTGTCCTCTCGTCACAGACAAGTGGACGAGTGGATTTTTATAGTCACACATGGATTCCATTTTTCCTACTTAGTGAAGTCACTTTCTACTTCCTAATTGCTAAGTGGGAGAGTCTCGCATAATTATAATCAGTGTTGTAAAAACAGAAAAACTGCCGTGAGCAGCAAAAAGCAAGAAAGGACATTTGTGGAAAAGTTCTGTACACCTACATTATACACAAAAACCCATACATTGAAGCATTGTTTGAATGTTTTCCTACTTCCTATTTCTAGTAAACCATGGCTTGCTGCAGATTAAACTAGAATTTTTTGTTTTATAGTACATTTTATGAACACTAAATCATATGTTTTTTTTTTTTAATTTGAGTTTCCTCTCAATGCATTTTACGTAATATGGAATTGAGCAGCTATCATGAAATTACTGGTTAAAGAGGAACTTTACCCAGATCTTTAAAATAACAACAAACATACCTTTAGAAATGTTTAGTAATGGCAATCTACAAACAGATACTTCTTGATAATTGCAGGCTTTGTATTATTTGCATACCTTATTTATCTTTTCTTTCCTTGACTTCTGACACTGGCCATGTTAACTAAGGGCAGGTTACTAGCTCTCCCTTTAGTTCATGGAACTCTAGCACATGTTACTAGGACATGTTACCATGCATAACATCTCAGGGGAGGAAAATGCCTTACCCGGAGATTATGATGTAACCTTCCCAGGATGCAACACTTGGGCACATTACATCATTTGTGCAAAAACTAGACCAGGAAGTAGATTAACTCTATTTGTAAGGAAATGACAAACAAGTTTGTTTAACTAATGAATTTAAGATGATTTTAAATTAGCATGCATGCTGATATGATTTGTAGTGAAACGGGGTAAAGATCCACTTTAAAAACATTTGCCTTAAAGGAGAACTATGGGGTGAGTGAAAATCACTCATCCTCATAGATCGAGCCGACGTGTGACAATGAAACTGTCACGCGTCGGCTCAATAGATCTGGAAGAGAGCAAACACATACCGTCGCTCGCTCACTTTTCGATCATCTCCCTGCAGAGAGCCGTGACTACAGGGATTCCCCCGTCAAACACCCAACCCCCCGCTCCAATCCTCCAGCGCTGACCCCCTCTCCCTCCAGCATTCACTCACGCATATACATACATCCAAAACACACACACACACACACACACTGTGAATTGCAACTTTGAGGAAGTAACTTAAATAAAATAAGTAATTGATCAGTGAATACATATTTAAAACAGATCCAACAGAGCATATTTGAATATACCATGAAAACAAGGGTGTCTCAGGGCTTAACTCCAAACAATAGGGGGAGGAATCCATTTTAAAGTACAATTAACACTTAGGGGTCTATTCACGAAGCTGCCGAAGGATCTGCTTCGGCCGATCCTTCCGCTAGCTTCGGCCCCAGGACCCCTTCTGACAGCTGGGCGGAGCCAGCCGTGATCTTATGGCTGGCTCCGGCCACTTTCAGAGAGATCAGCGTCCCTGGTTAACTGCTAACCAGGGACACTGATCTCCAAACAGCAGCTTCGGCAGCTTTGTGAATAGACCCCTTATTGTTCATGTATTCACCATTATAGTAATTTAAAGTTCCAAATCTCTTCCCTTCTGTAGCTAGTTGCTGGTAATTCCTTGTAGTCTGCGTAATATGAGGCCGAAAACCACTTAAAAAACAAAAACAAAAAAGTTTTAGGTCCCCACGTAAATATGCGAGCCTACTTGCAAAAACAACGATTGTGCCGCACATATTACAGATCGCAGCAAACATCCCAGTGAGAGCAATAATTCCAGGCCCATCAATCACTGTTAACCCTAAACTGATGAGCGGTAAAAGCTTTAAAGCGTCGCCTATGGCCAATTTTAGGCACGGTAGTTTGTTGCGATTTTGTGGGCGTACGCAATTTTAAAGCTTGACATGTTTGGTGTCTCTTTAACCGACCTGACCCCGTCTTTTATATTTTACCAAAAATATGGGTAATAATAAATGTTTTTCTTAACATAACCTAGGTAAAACTTTTTTTTTTCCAAAATTTACGGTCCTTTTCATTATATAGTAAAAAAAAAAAAAGCTCCAGTGGTAATTAAATACCACCAAAAGAAAGCTCTATCTGTCCCTAAAATTTTTTATAAAATTCATTTCAGTACAGTTTTGCATGACTGAGTCAGTCAAAGTACCGCAGCGCTGAATACTGAAAAATGGCCCTGGGCAGGAAGGGGGTTTAACACCCCGGTCAGCAAGTGGTTAATCTGTCTGATGACCAACAAAGGGAGCAAGACATAACTTTCACCTAACCTTCCCTAACTGCTTGTTTGTCACTGATAATGCCTAATAATGTATAATAAAAAGACCACCAACCTTTTTATAATTCTGAAAATTCTACTCTCTGTAAACATCATAACCTTGGTACCTGTAAACAAATACATGCAAACACATACATGTGCTCACATCTCGAATGCTAATGTTTATTTCTCAAATTAACTGAGTTTACAAAAAGAATATGCATATTTACTGAGAAGCAATGATTACATTTCATAAAAATATTTTTTTTTTTTTATTTGTAAACTTAAATACACTAATAATTGCTACTGAATGTGCCTTAGTTATCCCAAAACAATCTTACTGGTATCGCAAAAGTACTGCAGATTTAGAGGTCTATTCACAAAGCAGCCGAAGGAGTTAGCTGTAGCTTCGGCCGATCCTTCGGCTAGCTTCGGCCACAGGACCCCTTTCGGTACTACATTAGCCGAGCGGCTCAGTCGAGCTGAACGCATATGCCTCGGCTCGGCTGAGCTGCACTGAAAGCCGAAGCTGGCCGAGCGCCTGCTTCTGACAGCTGGGCGGAGCCAGCCGTGATCTTACGGCTGGCTCCGGCCACTTGCAGAGAGATCAGCGTCCCTGGTTACCAGCTAACCAGGGACACTGATCTCCAGACAGCCTATCTCTCCCTGGCGCTCCGGGAGTCTCCCGCTCCCGGCCACCAAGGAGAGAAACACTGCTTTTTCTTTATTTTTCTTATTCTGACACGGAGCCGTGTCAGAATAGAAAAAAAAATAATAATTTTGGCCATAGGAATGCATTGCTAGATTCCTATTGGCTATTTCAATTTGCAATAGCCAATAGCAAACTAGCATTGCACCCGCCCTCTGCTGCAGTTCTCCATCAGGTCCACCACTACTGAGCAGTGTTTCTCTCCTTGGCGACCGCGAGCGGGAGACTCCCGGAGTGCCTGGGAGAGTTAGGCTTTTTTTTCTTTTTTTTTATGGCAGCAGAACCGCCAGCCAATATAAAACTGTTGGGTGGAGCTAGCTGTCATTGCTAGCTCCGCACAATCGTTTTCTATTTCTATTTTACTACTTTTTAAACTGTTTTTCTGTTCTGCTCGGTCCCACAGAGGGACCGAGCAGAAAAGTCGAGCCGAATGCCGCAAGCTGCCTACGGCAGCTTCGTGAATAGACCCCTTAATCTTTATGAAAAGGTATCGGCAGTTTAAAATTATATTTATTTCAATGCTCCACACACAATTGTTTTTTTTTTCACTTTGTTATCTTTAACTACAACCATACCTCCATAGCAGATACTAAAAAGATGACAATGTCCATGGCTGGGATACCCTGTAGAGCTCATAGAGAGTTCTAAAGCCCAAGTAGCTTTAATATGCAAATTGGGACTTCACAAACATCCCACCATTTGCTATTGGTCAGTGAGGCCATCCATCACCAGGAAGGACCAATAGCAAGCAATGTGAAGTGGAAAGCAAGAGGACAAATCTTATTTTTAGAGCTGAAGCTATTACAATGTAAGTAGTTGTATACATTATTGAGCTTCCTTAGCTCTTAAGTACACCTAATGGCTTACATAGTCTAAACAAGTCTCATACAATTACTATGGGATGACAAGTCTTACGCAGTAAACAAAAACGTCCACTATCACCCTGAGCCAAATCCTCCTTTATTAATGTCTGACATGCTCACCTTTCCAGGCACTGGAGCTCAAAGTGGGAAGCTTTAAGCAACAAAGACCGTGCTTATTTTCAGAAAGCAGTGAACAGGATTCGTCCCCATGCACATGACGATTAAAGGAGAACTCAAGGCAAAAATGTTCTTACCCTCGCAGTGGGGCTACCCCCATAATGCAAGGATTAAGTACTCGTATCTGTCTAGGTGCTAAAAAAAAAGTTATACTCACCCGATCCTCAGAGGTGGCATGCACTTGGACTGGTCCCTGGAGCCTCTCTCACTCTCCACCGCGGAACTATAAGGATCCTTGAGTCATCACATTCTATACACAGTGTAAAGGAGGTGAAGACACCAAGGGACTTACCATAACTGCAGCTGAGGAGGAAACAGGCTTCAGGAATTGGAGTAGCAGCCAGCTAGTTCTGCGGTCCGGGTGGGTATAACTTTTTTTCTTAGCACCTAAATAAAAACGAGCACTTAAAATGATATTAAAGCTTCAGTTTTTCTTTTTTTTTAATTTACAACTTTTTCAGGTTTTTTTAAAATTTACAACTAGGAGGCCCACCTTTGTATACAACTTCTGTTCTTTAAAAGTTTTCAGTTCCTCCGCATCGCTCTGCCTCCATCAGCTAAGTGGCTTTAATACAACTTTAACTTTTGCAGTGTGGGGGTAGCCCCATAACAAGGGTTAAGAACATTTTTTCCCAGAGTTCTTACCAGGTGCCCCTAGAAGGTATAATGCTTTACTATGACTGAATGCACACCTAGACTTTTAGTAGCATCAAGGTGCAGTCAGTCTATGTGTGTTTATACAAACAAGAAATGTCTGCTTCATGGGACCATTTAGCCTGGTTTTATGCAGCTTAACACAGCTATGCACATATAAACATGGCTAAATGTGTCCTAATGCGGCTAAACCCAGGGACATCTAAACACATGAAAAATTATATGGCAAGCAAAACAAGTTGTTTACACTTCCCAGATTATTCTTGAAGGACCATGTGCATGGGGTATTAGGTGTGGCCATGTGCTGATTGGGAAGTGTAGTGCAAGCAGGCACAGCCTACAGTGACAAATCTTTCCTGAATTCAGGAGCAGTGCAGCACTGTTGCCACACCATCACAGGAAGCTGCATTCAGTGGACTTCACTGGCAGGTTCAACAGGCAATCAATTTGTGGTACTTTGCAGAGGCTCGAAAAGAAAGCTGTAGGTGCAGATGCACATATAAGTATTTGCTGTAGCACATATTTTTTAATATTAGACCAATTTTCTACCTTAAGTAGCTCTACCATGTATCTGTTTGCTCGCTATGCATAGTAATATAAGTTTGGGGTATCTGAAGGGAACCCAGGTTCACTTTAAACTTAACATGTTTTTAAAAAATGTACTGGACACAGTTAAAAGTGGTGTTCTGCACACAAAAATAAAGGAAATGTAGGTTTTACAATATCATGAAACCAGTTTGGCTTCAACGACTTAACTACTCTATGAGGAAAAGTATAAATTAATAAAGTAAAACATTGCCTTAACCTAACTCTCTGTTTGAAGTAAATACAGGTTTGTTATCCTAGTAATCATTTAGTATCAACCACACTCGTTGCCGCATCTTGTTTTGGGTTTGAAATACTTTGATATTAAAAAAATAAAAAAGTATTAATACTGTCAAATGTATTGAGTGCTATGAGTATTTATCCTGTAGTTGAGAAAAGATGTAATACATTAATTATGTAGCATGGGAAATATAAACATTTATAATGATCTTTGAAAATATCTAATCTTATATTCAAAGCTAAGATGACTTCTGTCAGCATCACAGGAATGTAAAGTATAATTATGAAATCTTAAAACAATGTTATCATAGGTGCATTGGATTATAAAATAAATATTACTTGCAGCCGTACAAAAAGTTTTAAAGCTGAACTCCAGCCAGGAGGAAAATGATGTCATTAGGAAGGTGTGTTCTTACCTTGTTAAAAAAACCTGTTCATTTTTTTTCAAAGTTCGTTCTTGCCCTTTTTATTGTTCCCCACTCATGGCCCTTATGACTGCTTGTTCTGGTTTCTGTGTCTGGGCACCTTTGTTTTCTCCCATTGGAGAAATGTCTCCAGGTCACACAACATCATTCATATAGCTTACAGAATATGAGGTGCTTAGGTGATAATGTGCTTGGGTGAATCCGATTTCCATAGCACCCAGGTGCGATCTGCCCACAGCCCACATTGTCTGAACAGCCCAGACTACAGCCAATATGGATGCCACCGAATTTCCATGGTGTCATGGCAAATGTAGTACAGATTTCAGCCTAGGAAAACATTAGATGTGATGTGTGCCACCACAATAGATCCTTCATCCGGCCCCCAGGCAAAATGAAACAGAATGAAGGAGCTGATGATGTCACATGATTTAATATTTTTGTGAATTACACAAAAATGAAGGCATTCTTTTAAAAAATTGTAATAGCATTTTTTATTATGGGTGGGGAAAGGGACAAAAGTGTTAGGAATCCTGCAGTCCAGATTTAAAATAAATTGCCTTTAAACATTCTCCTAGGAGGCCATTACACAATATGAAGCCAATTAAAAAAATGTACAATATTGATACCCAGACAAGGAGATTTAGTTGGCTCACAATTTTTTAATGACTAGTTCTTTTTCTGAGGTCTGAAACTCAATTAGAAGAAATTCAAAAGGGGTACATTAAGATGCGGATGAATAATGTGAATGCATGCGTCAATAATGAAACATAAGCATGTACACAAAAATAATATATAATTGTTAAGGTTTTTTGCGCAAGGTCATAATATACATATGTGCAGCTATCTAGGCCTATGTCATTCCAAGAAGTACATTTTATTTCTTTGATATCTTAAAAGTCTAGATTAAAATGATCGATGCTCACATCTGAGATCAGCGAGCTTTTTGATGAATTGTATTCCTTATGAAATAAAGTATCAGGGTTTTATATCTCATTACATTATGAGATCGAAGAACCATGAACATATCTAAAACTATCTGTAACTCAGTAATTTCAGGACAGTGGTGACTTTTATGCCAGCTTTCTAAGACCAGCAAAGCAAGAAATCATGAATCTGATTAACTTCGTCCATCTCTGAACAGATTTAACATCGCAGCTAAATTAACACAGGTGAGGTATCAAATCAAAGAGCACCAGCATTACTTTAGTGATGCAAAACAAAAATCAATTCCTTAAAGAAATAGATGCAGCCCCCAAGGAACTGTTTATAAAATGTACACACAAGTTAATCACAAACTTTTTCCATGCCTTATTTTATCATAAAGACAAGTTGGTGGTTATCTATTCCAGTTTTTAATAGGCAAATTGAACATGTGATGTTAGTGCTGCTTCCAAGCAAACTCAAATGCACTGTACTGGCTGAGTCAATGGTTTATTTGCTGATACCATGCTAACAATGATAGACAACGAGAAATTCTTAATTTGTGCAGAGGAACTGTTTAGCCACAATCAATAACATCTCAGTTAACAGAAATTTTACAACTGTAAACAGAATTGATTTGTTTTTAACTGTACCAACTTGTCATTATATATTGATTTCTTCTTAACCTACAGTTAAACATCACACAGCTGAACTGACTGTCATTGCTTTATTCTTGCTTTCAGCAATTAGTTGCAAACAATTTAAAGTCTGACAGCAACAAACCTGCATGTATGTATGAAGATGACAACACTGTGTGTTATTGAACAAACAAGCTGCAAATGTATTTAGCTTTATCCTTTCAAGTCTGTAACATTACCATATAGGCCCTAATATGCTACTGACACGATTACCTTGAAACCAACAGCAATTTCAGAAACACTAAACAAACCGTGGTTCCTCTCCAACTCTTAAGTCCTGAATTTATTATTTAGAGCAATTCAGCTGTAGCTCAATCATTAAAGGACAAACAGCATGCCATGCACTAAAGCACTTATATGTTTATTATAATTTACAAAAAGGGATGCTGTCTATTATTGACTCCTGCTGCAACGATGCAAAACAGCATCCCTGCTCTTTCATTTAGAATTCAGATGACTCCTTTCTCCTTCACCAAAAACAAGGATAGATCTCTTCTTACATACACCACAAAACACACCTGCACTTTAACTCACACCAAAATTCAGATGAGCCAGGCATGCTAAAGGCATCGTCAACGAGCAGAGCGTAAAAACAAAGCACAGGTGTCAGGCTAAGGACTACACGTACAACTGTGCACTTAAAAAAGTCCTTAGATCTCCCAAGCCCTCCGTCACTCATTCGAGAGATCTGTGTGCACGCGTAGTAGGTGCGCATGGAGTTGAAAAGCTCTCGTGACGCTGATGATCATATGTGAAGTGACAGCTTTTACGGTATCCATTAGCATGCGTAAGCAATCACTGTACAGTACTCGAGGGAGAATTATGTTGATGATAATAATAATAATAATAACAACAATATAATAATAGTAGCAGTAGTAATAATAATGCAAATGATGATAATAATAATAAAAAAATAGTAGTAGTGGTGGTAATC
>NW_017307013.1:518972-523768 GCF_000935625.1 Nanorana parkeri
TTACCAGTTAGTCAAGCAGCGTCCCTGCGGTAATACAATGCAGTAACTTGAATCCTCCAGTCCCTCTCCCCACGTATTAATACAGCAAGAGTTCCACAGTACGAGGATATCCCATATCGGCCAGCTTGTCTGCAATCCAGAAACGTGCTCCACAGCTGCCCTTGTGCTAGAACACGCAGCGATAGGCGAGTGGAGGAGGCAGCCGCTGCAGCTCCGTGCGTTCAATGAAGCCGAGGCGCAGACTGAATGGGGAGGACGTCCAATCCCCGGGCTTGTCGCTCCAACGTTGACAATTAGAGCTGACTGGGATCTACCACTCGGAGCCCAGGCCAGGGAGACCGTTCCGGAGAGCAGAGGCCACGAGTCTCCCAGCGCAGAGCCGCTTCAGCACCACGGCCAGCTCCCCCGGCTGTCAGACGGTAGCAGCTCGCCGCCTCTGCAGCGCTCTCCTACCTTCCAGCAGTAGCGTCGTTCCAGCTCACGATGGGAACCGCTTCAAGTCGATGACAGAACAATCTTAAGATTAGGTTACAGTAAACTATCGTGTAGTATACAATATTATATCAGAAAAGGTGGAGCTCCGGCAATTAGTGCTAGGTACTGGACGACTGCTGCTTTATCATTTTTTATTATTAATTGTTTTGCTATTCATATTATGATTATGATGATGTTGAGATTTTTCTACGTTGCTCTCTGGTTCTGGGCTTCGCACGTGTCCTCTCGCCTTCGGTTTGCTTGCAGGAGGTGGTAATCAAATATTTGTTTCCTGCGCGTCATCCGCAGCCAAAGGCTTTCATTCCTGCACTGGCTTTGCCAAGTTCTCTGTGTGACATAAGGTCACATGCCACTGACAGTTTAGGCTATTAAGTGCTTATTGATTGTGTGCATTATATTATTTACTAAGCAGCAAAGTGTCATATCCCTTGGCAACTCATCCGCCATCTTCTGATTGCTGTAAACTCATGAATGATCAAATCTAAAGGGGTTTACTGCTCTCTGTAAGATTATGCTTCACTTTTCTGGATTACTAAAAAAAAAAAAAAAACTCTTGCAGCAGGGCTACAATTGCGATGCAAGGGTTAAGTGATTATTTATTTACAGGGATTTTCTGTAAAGGACTTTTACTTACCAGATCCCCACTCCTGCTGGCTCCAAGACCGCCACCTGCCCCCCCTTGCTACGGTGGTCGAAGGCCCGCTGATGTCATCATATCTACTTCAGGGCCGCATAGACCTATATTAGACATGAGGACAATGAGGAATAATGCATAAGCTAGAGTGGATAGGAGAGTGATGAACACCAACTGCTAGGGGAGCAGGGATCAGGTAAGTAACATTTCTGTGATTTCACATTGCTTCCAGGTTCAATGATCGGAGGAGAGATCAGCTGCTGGAAGTGTGCTGATCAACCTCCAATCGAGGCTCACAGACCTGACGCGCTGGTCCCAGGCCCACATGGTGGACAGTTGAACCAGGGATAGCCGGCAGCAGAAGGGGGGCACACACTCACCAGCTAGATACAAGTGATTGGGCGGCTCTGTAGCTGCCTGGACCCTTGAATGTCACATTTATCGCTGGGACAGTGCCGTGTATATACATATATCAGTCCTAAAGCAGCTAAAGAATCCCCCCAGTCAAAATGAGCAGTTAACCCTTGTTTTACTGGCTTTAAACAAGTCATAATATACACCAGGCTGTCCAGTGAGTAAAATGTTCTTCAAGCATAGGTCTGAATCTCATTTCCACTTAATGTAAGAGGGCACTCTGATGGGAACAACTAATGTAAGTGGGCACTGATGGGGACAGCTAATGATTAGTTGTCCCCATCAGAGTGTTCCTTTACATTGGTTGTCACTAGGGTTGTACAGATACCAAGTACAGTACTCGGTACAAGTACGAGTACATGTACCGATACTTTTGAGCTCCAAGACTAGACTAGAGAAAAACTCAAAAGTTAGGAGGCAGCTGTCATTTGTAAGGAGCACACGGAGCTCCTGGGATTTGTACATCTCTGTTTTAATGTATGATTTTGTTTTTATAAATATAAATAAAGGGATCCACAGATACCAGTTTTGCGAGTACGAGTACTGGTACTTGACGAGTACTTACAAGTACGAGTACTGATACATTTGTGTTTATTGTCATGTGACAGTTTTTCTAAAACAATACAGACTAATGATTGCAGGACAGTGGTGGAGTGCCAGAGCCCGGTCCCAGCTGCAACCGCTGCAACCCTGGTAGTTCTCATGAAAATGCCAAGTATCTGCACTGGTACTCGAAAAGTATCTGTGCATCCCTAGTTGTCACCTTTAGAGTGCCCCTTTACATTATTGTCCCCACATACCTTGTGTACCAGTAGAGAGAAGCGGAGTCCTCCAATAATGCTGGGGGGCTGGACAAACATTTGATGTCGCATGACTGTTGGTGCTATTATGTGCATTGTATACCAGCTGTATACATGGCAGGGAAGTACAGAGGCAGTGAGCAATGTGCAGTGGCAGTCTCTGGTATGAAAGTGCAGGGCAGTGAGCAGTATGTGGTGGCAGGGCAGTGAGCAGTGTGTGGAGGCAGTGCAGGGCAGTGTGTGGTGACAGTGCAGGGCAGTTGATCTGCACTGCCACCACACACTGCTAACTAGACATGTGCACCAGCAAAAAATTAGTTTAGTTTCGTTTCGTTTTGGAAAAAAAAATAAAAAATTAGTTTAGTTTCGTTTTGAAAAAAAAAAAACATTTGTTTAGTTTAGTTTCGTTTTTCGGGTCCGAAATTAAATTAGTTTCGGACGAAATTCGTTAGCGGTAGTCCTGCCGAAATTCGTTTATGAAAAAAAAAAAAACCTCACGCTTTTTTTTTTTCATCTTCTGCAGACTGTAAACAAAAAAATCATTTTGCTGCAACAGAAATGACATTAAGGGGAACAAAAATGACTTTTTTTTTTTTTTTTTTACAGTCTGCAGAAGATGAAAAAAAAAAAGCGTGAGGTTTCCCCCCAATTCATACCAGACCCTTTAGGTCTGGTAGGAATGTTAGGAGAATGCCAATTCAAAAGCAAAGGAAAAAAAAAAAAACTTTAAATATTAGTTGACTTGGCCAGGATTTGAATCTGGGACGTTAGCAACAGCAAGCCTGTGCTCTAACCTCTACACTATAGCCTCTGTACTTTAAACATAGATGTGTTGTAGAGGTAAAATGTTGTCATTTTTTTCTCCCCTAATGTCATTTTGCTGCAACGAAATTCGTCCAATAACGAATTTCGGGCATTTCGGATTCGTTTGCATTCGTCTTAGCTGTAATTCGGAATTTGGATGCATCCGAATCTCCGAATTTCCGAAAATTCGTCCAAAACGAATTTCGGAACGAACCGAATCGCACATGTCTACTGCTAACTGCCCTGCTCTGCCACCACACACTGCTCACTGCCACTGCATACTACTAACTGCACTGCAACCACCCACTGCCCTGCACTTCCATACTATATACCAGAGACTCCCTCCGCACTGTATACAGCTGCTATATATTGCATGCGGTAGCATCAGTAGTCACGAGGAATAGGGTGTTTGTTAGGCTGCATGGGGCCCCATTATTTCTAATGGAATCCTTGGTTGCAAGGACTGTTGGTGGTTGTAGAAACCAGGGACATCCAGTGTGTGTCCTGCCCCCAGAATTACTGGAGGATGGAAGAGTAGCTTGTTATGTCCTCAGCTGCAGCCTGCTCCGCCTCCTCCTACTAGTACACAAGGTATGTGGGGACGATAATGTAAAGGGGCACTCTAAAGGGGACAACCAATGTAAAGAAACACTCTGATGGGGACAACTAATCATTAGATGCCCCCACCAGGGTGCCCCCTTACATTACGTGTCTCCATCATAAGTGCCTCCTAACATTAGATGTCCCCATCAGGGAACCCCCTTACATTAAATGTCCCCATCAGAGAGCCCCTTACATTAGATGACCCTTGGTATATTCTATGGAAGCACAGACTTCCTGGTAAATTGCATACACTCTTACAGTGGAACTATGGGCAAAAGCAAAAATTACATACAGTATATGCTGCTGTCTGTCAGCATTAAAACTGTACTCTGGGCAGATAGCTCCTGTAAATACACAGATGAAATGCATATATAGGAGCTATTTTATCTGCCAAATGATTTGTATTATGGCCCATTCACACCAGAACCGTGTGTTAGTACATGCACTACTTTGTCCAACTACACCACAACACACACTATTGCGGTGCCACAAGCTTCAGTGCGGTCGATCAAGTTGCGGGCGGGAGGTGCGTTAGGAGTGCCACTCAAATGACTGGCAACACAACACCTCCCGCACTATCCTGTAAACACAACAGAAAATATGAAGAATTCCCCTTTTAGTTAGCTGTTGCCCGAACAGGTATCCCCTCTATTGGAAAAACATGTCCCCTCTATTCCTGTTCTGGTGACAACTCAAAATGTTGGATATTCTCAGTCCCGATAATGGTGGCCACCAGCACAAATAGAGAGAGTACACCTGCCCAGCAGGGACACATATGGCTTTAACAGTCTTATGTGGTTGTAAACCTTAAAGGAGAACTATGAGGTGAGTGGAAATCTCATCCTCATAGTTCGAGCCGACGTTTGACAATGAAACTGTCACACTCGGCTCAATAGATCGGGAAGTGAGCAAACACATACCGTCGCTCGCTCACTTCTCGATCACCTACCTGCAGAGAGTGGTGACTGTCAGTCACCGCTCCCTGCAGGGATTCCCCCCCCCCCCCCCCCCCCCCCGCCGCCCCCCCCCCGCCGCAAGATATGCTA
>NW_017307013.1:523964-549594 GCF_000935625.1 Nanorana parkeri
CCCCCTCCCCCGTCGGGGCCCCCCCCCCCCCCCTCCCTGCTCCGATCGTCCAGCGATGACTGGAGGAACGGACTGGGGAGGGGGCGGGCACAGCTTACTCTGCCTCTAGATAGGCAGAGCCAACTGTCATTCGAGCAGCTGGGTGTATCTTGACAGAACTGTCGGGATCCATCCCGGCTGTGGCGGTCTCAGTATACCGCGAGCTGTAGCTCACAATATACTGAGCTGTGGGTCACGGGAGGACGCTGGTATATGTCCTCCTGTGACCCTTGAGAGTACTATGGGGAAAAACACTTACCCCATAGTTCTCTTTTAAATGCTGTTTTGAAAACTGATAAAACAAGTTTTGACATTAGAAACACTTGAAGTAACACTTATACATCTTGTTCTCTCCCTAGCCTGTGAACGGACTCTAAAAGAGAAGGAGCATGCTGATGATGCATGTGATTAATCTCTATGTCATTCTGTTCTCTCCTTCTACCAGCATGTTCCGTTTTACCACAAGAGCACTGTAGCACAGCTGACTGCTTCCTTGAGCTGCTTCTTCCTCTCCCAGTCTGAACACTGCTGTATAGTGTATTGCAAAAGCTTGATGCCAAGTAAAATTCTGGTATTTACAAAGCACTTGCATTGAAAGATAAAATAAAATGAAAGTGATATTAAAGTCAAAAGGGTTTTAAGCTATTTCAAATGCTGATGAAATCACTTACAATGAATGCTGTTCCTTGATGTTTAAAAGTTTTACTGGTCTATTCACAAAAGGGTGTAGAGTTTGGAGAAGGCAGGAGAAGTGAACAATCTAGGACAACATAGCTGAACTGGTAAGTGAGCTGAATTGGAGAATGTTTCCAAATTAGATATTTTGTCCTAGATTGTTCACTTCTCCTGCCTTCTCCAAACTCTTCACCCTTTTGTGAATAACCCTGTTAGTTTCCTGCAGCATCATCTGGTCCCCTGAGCACTGGCCCTGACCTCCTGTTTTAGAGTGACTCCTTTCTCAAACAGAGTGCTATGAGGCAGGGGCGTAACTAGAAATCACAGGGCCCCATAACAAAATTTTGTATGGGGCCCTGTGATTTCTAGTTACACCCACCTGATAACCCAAACAGCCCACCTAAGGGTGACCCTGCACAGCCCACCATAGACTCTCTATGGTAGGCTGTGCAGGGTCTCAGGCGGGTGGTCAAGCAGTCTTACCTGTCAGCCCTGATCCTCTGTCCGCCTCCTTCTCCTCCACGATCGACTCCTCCATCACTGGGCCCCGCCTCCTCGATCGACAGCCCCCCTCGATCACCGGACCCCGCCCCCTCGATCGCCGGGCCCCGCCGTGCCTCGGGCCCCATAGCGGCCGGCTGGTGATTGTTATGCCACTGCTCTGAGGTCACTCTTGTGTGTGCATCTCCACAAACACGCAGACCCAGCAATTCAAGCTACTCCCCTCTCCCCGGCCCCCTCTCCCTTTTACAAGATAGTAGATGGATAGTTGCTGGAGTCTGCTCTGAGCCTGGTGTTTAGGGAAGTTTAGGGAAGCTGAGCTAAGAGACTTGGAAGCAGCTGCTCAGAAGCATGATGATTGTAAGTGAGCAAAAATGTAAAGCAATGCTTTTTTGGGCAATGTATATTTGTTTGATCTGGATTCATTATTGAAGAAAAGTTTCAGTTCTTTCTAACTACTTAGATGATGCATGAATTAGTATAGAGCTGCATTAAGTTATGTATTTTATAACTGCCTGAAGTTCAGCTTTAAGGGCCCGTTCACACCACCTGTGCGTTATTCACATGGTACTATGCGATTAATAAACAATACCACACAACGCGATGCAATTACAGTGCGGGAGGTTTATTGCATGCCATTCATTTGAATGACACTCCAAAGGCAAATCTCGCTGCAGTGCAATCAACTGTGGCAACGTGCGGTACCACAAATACCGTGTGTTGCAGTGTAGTTCACAAAATAGTCCACACACTATTTTTTTAATCACTCTGCACAGTATTTGTAGTATATATAAAAAAAATATAGTTCATGCACTTTTGTGGCGCGATAAAAAAATATTGGATGCACTCTTTTTTTTAATCGTACTGCACCACAACGAATGGTATTTGCAGTACCGCACATTACGGCATGGCCTATATCACTGTGGCCAAAATGTGCGTTTGGGATGCCATTCAAGTATATGGAATACAATGCACTTCCCGCACTGTTATCGCACGGGAGGTGCACACAGAACTATGTGATTAACTCACAGAGGTGGTGTGAATGGGCCCTAACTGCGTCTATCAATAGCATTTGTATTAATCATTTCCCGCTTCCTGTAGCAGTGTGACAACACTGTTCATTTGCTGTTTCAGATGACCATGCTGTTCTTAATTTATATACTAAAATACTATCATCACAAGTTATATGCACATACAATATTTTCACTACAGTGGTCCTTTAATTCCACTTGCAGAGAAGCTGTATACATCCACCATCAATAAAGAGATATATAATGCAATGAGAGAGTCAGGGGCATGCTGACATACCGCTGATTGCACATAACCCAATACATTGTGCACATCTATTTTTGTATTATTTTATTTCAGTTAATAAAGCTGTTATCTGTACTGTATATAGTAAAAAATTATAACTGTAAATTTGTGAATTTTTAAAGTGTGTGATCCTAGAGTAGTGGTTTGGAAGTCTCATGCAGCTCTTGATTTCTTTTGATGTAACTGGGCTCAGCCTCCTGCAGGGGCTTAGCTTTAAGGTATAGCTATGGATCAGGCAAATGCCATGACTCATCATAGGGGGTCTGGTACTATAAGACTACAAAAATACATACCCTAACAGCTATAGCATTTGGTAAATAAAGCTGGACAAAATGCATGTGTACACATGGTATATTTCACTATCCTGTGTTGATTTATATAAATGTGTGTTTTAACATGTGGATTAAAATGTATAAACAAAAGCTTTTAATGAAACTATACAGTGAATTAACAGATTAATATCAGATAAATTAATACATAAATAAAAAAGCCATTACGGAGCTTTCCAAGAGATGTAAGCAGCCAGCATGTGATTTCATTTGCCAGTAACTGAGATATCTGTTTCTTGCTCAAAAGCAATATAATGATATGAGTGTCTTTTTTCTACTACTCTAATTCTCTGGTAGCGAATACTACAGAATTCAAACTTGCATTTTAATACATCTAAACCCCTGCAACAAACATTTATTTGTGCGGCCAAAATACTGCAAGTTCAATGCAAACTTAAAGCCCAAGTCTAGGATATAAAACATGAAGAAATATAGGCCCCAAGACAGGGTATAGTGGTGTGCAGAGACGACCATCAGAATATTAAGATCTGAAGATTTTTTTTCACAAAAATAATGCAACAGTAGATAAGAACTATCTGTGTTCTTCTCTACTGTCACATTCAATAAAATACATTGTGAAAAAAACACTCTCCAGACCTTTATATTCTGATGGTCACTGCACCACTATACCCAATTTTAGGGCCTACGTTTCTTTATCTGTCAACACCAGGATCTAAAAGTGCCCTTGGCATAAGATCATCAGCTCATCCCTCCAAGCATAGAGAGGGACCTATTTGTGCGGAGACAGTTATTATTGTCTGCATGCCTTTCCACCAGGTTGTTTGACCCTTTAATAGGAGTGTGGCAACTTTACAGATATACCACCATCTTTTCTTTCTTAAAATTCCATTACTCCTAACCACCTAACATACTATTTCCTGTTGTTTTCTTTTCCACTTGTTTGGAGTCCTCTCTTGCTCCAGGATTTAAAAAAATCAGCCATTTCAGCATAAATAAACATACATTGTAATAGACATGTTCTACTTACAGCAAAATAATAATAATAATAATAATGATGAAAGCTCTTTCATTTCATATATCTGTTCTAGCTTACTTAAAGGAAAACTACATAAAATAGGCAGTCAGCAACTGTTAAGACAAGAACACTTTCGCCAGAAGATTTGTGGTTAGTGGCTGGCTGTAAAAATACCCCTTCCCCAGCAATAGTTGTCAGTGGCTGGCTGTAAGGTAAGGCTCTTTATTCACACCTTTACATCTGAAGCCCCCTTTCACATCTGCAGCTCCCCTTCATATGATGTGCACCCCTTAACAACTGGAGCCCTCTTTATATTTGGATCCTCCATTACATCAAAGACCCTAGTTCCCCATTCACATCAGAAGTCACCCCTAAGAAGTGTCACTTCAGAAGCCTTCAGTACAATCCTACACCATGGTGTAAAATACCTTGATCAAATTCCCTCTACAGGAAGCATAGCAGCATTGTAAGAGCAAAGCTCGAAGCCAAAAGAGTGGTGCAGGTCTCTTTCTGTGTTCTGGTGTCTCTCTGGTCTAAACACAGATGGACTTCTGTGATGGAAGTTCCATCCGCTTCTGGAGTAAGTCTTGCACTGGCCTATTAAGCATTACATGACCAACAATGGGGAAAGGAGGGAGGCAGCAGCCCCTGCTGACTCAACCATATTCCTAATGTGTGCACTGTGCAGTCAGTGTGCACACTGGTCCCCATGCCACCTTGGAGCCTATGTGCATCGCACTCACTATGTCTGTGAAGATTCGCATTCATCCAGGTCATGGTATATCTGTAAAAAAATAGTCAAGGCAACTGGATATGCAATCAACTCCTGGTTGTGACTAACAGATTATGTGGATTGGAGCAACATTCACCATAGTCCCTGATAATTTTTTGTACAAGTCATTCTAAATTGAGAAAGCTGGTTGGATGACCAGTGAAACATCTTCAAGAAAAATACAGCAAGTCCAGTTGCCTTGACTTATTTTTTACAGATATTGCACTCACTGCACACATTGTTGATATGCCACTGCATATGCAGTGTTGTCACACTAGACTGCTCTCCTGATTTAGACTAAAACACCTCCCCTTCTCAACTACATAGGAGGAGGTGGTTTGTTAGCTGGGAGTGCTATTAACTGAGATAGCTGGGGATAACTGGGATAGCTGAGAATTCTGATAACATTATCTGAGATTGGACAAGAAGTTCAAGGACACTGGATTTCTGAGAGGGTAATAGGTATTTTTGTTAGAACAAAGTGTACGTAGACTAACAAAAGAAAACTAATACAGCTACCTCATCTAAGTAAGTTGCAGTATATTACATTTGTGTTCTCGTTTATCAATGTATTTACTAATGCCATTCAATGCCAACTTTAGCTTCTATAACAACCAAAATATTTTATCGTATTAAAGAGGCATGGACTATAGAAAGAGATATATAGTTTTACCTCAAATATGGAGTTTTGTTTTTTTCACCAGTCCAGGGAAGTGCAACTTCTCCAGAGAGAGAGACATAATCCTGCCCCTGTACAAAGACCTCATCTGGAATATGCAATTTAGCTGTGGGCACCAGCTCACAAAAAGAATGTTGTGGAACTGGAGAAAGTGCAAATAATTACAATTAAACTAATAAGGGACATGGAGGATCTCAGCTATGGGAAAAGATTAACTGAACTGAAATTATTTCTCTAAAAAAGAGGCGAATAAGGGGGGATATGATCAATATGTATAAATACATATTGATCATATCCCTGTGGGCCCATATAATAAGTTGGTCCATATAGTATATTTGGTGTATATTTGTTCACGTTAAGACCATTGCAAAAGACAAGGTGACACTCTTAGTGAGAACTGGTTTAATCTTTACACATGGAGAGGCTTCCTTATATTAAAACCTGTAAACATGGAAAAATCTTTTAACAGGAACTAGTTCTAGCCAACACGATTACCTGGGTGTGGGTGTGTTCCTTAATGTACAAACTATAACTGGCTGTTACTATTTATAAGAAATAACACTGTAGAATGTTGATTCTGGAGTTTCTGAGGCTTTGGTTATCAGAAAGGATATTTTTCTTGTTGGAGTAAATTTTTCCATGCTTTATAAGGGTTCTTGGCAAACTTCGGCTTTCATCTCGGCTCAGTCGATCCGAAGCAGGGGCTGACTGGCAACTTTTAGCCCAGGGGGCAAGTACAACCCAGAGGCCCATGGTGTAGCAACTTGGCCCCCCTCCCGCATAGCGAGGAAGCCGGCTGCACATTTTGCATACACTAATAGCGTATCTTCTCAGAAGCTGCACACAGCGCGCGCCAGTTTAAGTAGTAACCAGCACGCTCTGTATGCATATTCTAACAGCGTGGGAGACGGGAGGCCGCACTTTTGGTGGATGCAGGGATCAGGTGAATATATATTTTTTTTTAAAAAGTTTGTTTTATGTTCCCGGGGATAAAATGTACGAAGCATATGCCTTCAGCTCGACTGAGCACCTCGGCCAACTTCGGGAGCTGTACGGGCTATAGTGAATAGCCCCTACAGCAGCCCTTCGGTTCTACTGAACCTAAGGGGTCCTGGGGCCAAAGCTAGCCGAAGGATCAGCTGAAGCTACGGCTAGATCCTTCGGCAGCTTAGTGAATAGACCCCTCTATCTTTCAGTCAGTTTCAGTTTCATTGGAACAAGAGTCTTTAGAGATGTATTTGCCAGGGCTACCATAGTTGCCAAGACCGTATCTTAAAACATGTTGGAATCATCCACTGGTCGGCCCCACATTAGAAAAAATGCAATCATCATCTCTTATGACTACCTCTGACAGTGTCACCTGTTCCATGACCCTGGTACTGGGCAATCCTATGTTCTCTCCAGGAGTAAAGGATAAACAATTTCTAAATATTAGACATTGAGGGAAATTTAGATTCTACGAATGTGTGACTCAAGTCACATACCTTTCTGAACGCAAATCTTTTTTAAATGTAAATGGCAGATACTCCAACTGTCTAGTTTTTGTTCTATCTTAAGAAAAGATTTGATGGGATAATGAGGGTGCCCACACACCTTACGATAATCGTACGATAATGGCGGGAAATCCCGCGATCGTACGATTATCGTAAGGTGTGTGGAAGCCGTGCGACCTCTGCTACTGTAAGGTCGCACGACTTTTAACTTACGAACATGTACGATGTTCGTCGGGTGTGTAGCATGTTCGTAAGATAAAAGGCGGACGGGCCGGTGTGCGCAAGCGCAAACTGCCTGCTCGGCATTGCGGTCATCGGAAACCCGCCCCTTTGGGGGCGCGGCTTGCGATCATCGCAAGTACGATCTGCCTGTCCAAGATAGGCAGATCATACTTTTTTTTAATTACCTTACAACCATCGCAAGACAAAAGTCTTGCGATGGTTGTAAGGTGTGTGCCCAGCATAAGGCTCACTCCTTTTAAAAAGTTATGTAGTGATAAACGGATGCACTGTCTAAGTTATATCATCTCCTTAACTAACTTCCAGACCAGTTTTGCCCTTTGTTCCTCGGTAGATGGGAAAGAGATTTACAAAGACAGTTTACGGAGAAATAAAGGAAGGATATATTATATTTCTTGCAATATTACTCTATTTCTGGTAGATTCCAAGAAGTGGGGTATAAAATCCTAACACGGGGGTATAGAGTCCCGCCTTTGTTGCAAAAGTTTAGGCTGGAACAGTCAGATAAATGTTGGAAGGGTAGAACTGAAGAAGGAACTATTTTCCATATATTTTGCTCATGTCCCAAAATATGACCAAGTCGGGGGTTATATTTGTAGATTAACTGGAATAGATTTAGGGGAGAATCCCGCAACGTATTTGTTACATGTTTCTCCTCTCCAGGAAGAAATATAGGGGCTCTCTGCTAATACACTTTGTCCATTTGCATACCTTTGTCCTGGAAAAACGACCGCCATCAATTCAACTGTGGTTCTCTAAAATTGTTGAAATTAGAAACATGGAAGAACTTACAGCGTCATTATACCATAGAGAAGATAAATCTGCATATAGCAGGTCTAGTTGGATGTGATTCATCTATTCTCAGGAATATAGGAATCTAGGATCAAGTGTAACTCTTAAAGTAGATATTTAATTCAGATACTCTAGTACTCTGGTTTTTTTTTTATATTATGTTTTTTGGTTAGGGAGGTTTGGGGGGTGGGGGGGATAAATAATAATAGTAAATTACATTGATGGAATAATGGTGTAGTTAGGAATAAGGAATGTATTTGTTAAGGTTAAAATAGATACAAATATTTATATGTTTTTGTAAATATACATGAGATGGATTAGAATTTCTATTTTTATCTCAACTATGTACTGGTTTTGGAAAAAAATAATAATAATAAAAAAAAACTAACTGAAATCATTTAATGTTAACAGTTCTAAATACTTTGCCCAGAGTTGCTAAATTGGGTTTAACTGGGGAGCATGAGGACTTAAAAGGGAAAATGGGTTCGCAAGTCTCTAAACCATATCAAGACAATTTTGCAAAAGTGCTAATATTTAGAGCTCTGAGGCTATGGGTGAGAAGGGTCTGATTATTTTAGAGGTCTAATTCTGTGTGCGGGCAACCATGGACTCCCTGCCAGAGGACATTCACATGAGGATTGGGTATAATGGCACAATCCCTCATAATTATTAATTAGTTGATTCTTTGCTGCTTCCTGCCCTGACCCCTGGCTGACGTACAACTCTGACTTACACTGCCTTTTTGTGGACTATTTGCTTGCCTATCAACATAACACTTTAGCTCAGTCATTTGTCTATATGTCTGCTATAGGACGAAATCAATGGATGCATTGTCTGAGCGTTACACAGTAATAATACACACCCTTACTTGCAGTTCTTGGTTTAGATGTACTGCACTCTTTAAAGGAGATCAGGCTACCTGTTGATGGCACAGATGGTCAATGTTGCCTATGGCATGTGATTCTTTTTTTGCAAAATTGATTTTTGTAATTTTATTAGACAGGTTAACATTTTTTTTTTTGTGGTGCTATACATAAATGGTGCCTACCACCTTCAAGAAGGTTATGCATGGAGAACTACGAAGACAACATAGTATGTTTTGCCCTATATTTTTGTATAGTGTATATACATGTCTGTCATCGACAGGAATCAAATTATGTAATGTTAAAGGTAACCCATCACAACACTGGGCAATGATAACTAAGCATGTGATGAAAAACTACACAGGTAGATAACATTTTATTTTGCATGATAAAACATATGCCACACACTGCATTAAATTGGTCTGCATGGCTGTCGTCCCAGAAGGAAGCCTCTTCTAAAGATGATGCACAAGAAAGCCCGCAAACAGTTTGCTGAAGACAAGCAGGCTAAGCACATGGATTACTGGAACCATGTCCTGTGGTCTGATGAGACAAAGATAAACTTATTTGGTTCAGATGGTGTCAAGCGTGTGTGGCGGCAACCAGGTGAGGAGTACAAAGACAAGTGTGTCTTGCCTAGAGTCAAGCATGGTGGTGGGAGTGTCATGGTCTGGGGCTGCATGAGTGCTGCTGGCACTGGGGAGCTACAGTTCATTGAGGGAACCATAAATACCAACATGTACTGTGACATACTGAAGCAGAGCATGATCCCCTCCCTTCAGAGACTGGGCCGCAGGGCAGTATTCCAACATGATAATGGCCCCAAACACACCTCCAAGACGACCACTGCCTTGCTAAAGAACAGCAATGCTGGCAGCACTCAAACGTCTATTTCCCAAAGACAGCCTCTGGATATGACGCTGAGCATGTGCACTCAACTTCTTTGGTCGACCATGGCGAGGCCTGTTCTGAGTGGCACCTGTCCTGTTAAACCACTGTATGGTCTTGGCCTCAGGGTCTGGGCAATCTTTTTATAGCCTAGGCCATCTTTATGTAGAGCAACAATTCTTTTCTTCGGATCCTCAGAGAGTTCTTTGCCATGAGGTGCCTTGTTGAACTTCCAGTGACCAGTATGAGAGAGTGAGAGCGATAACACCAAATTTAACACACCTGCTCCCCATTAACACTGAGACCTTGTAACACTAACGAGTCACATGACCCCGGGGAGGGAAAATGGCTAAGCCACCTTCTAAACGAAAATAAAGGCCGGCTCCCCCCCTTCCTACCTGTTCTCTTTTTGTCCTCGCTCCAGGCCACGAAGATGGATTGTACATTGAAGATTGAAAAGATCCCTCCCTACTAGCCCAGCGGGTTCAGCCTCTCCCGGTCTGGAAGACCCCTCTATGGGCATTAAAACTCCTTACTGAGTGGGTTACTGTGGTGCAGGGTTCGTATGGCAGGATAAAACCCTGTTTTCTCTTGATCCCTAGGGGAGTGGGGCTCATGCTTGTATTGTCTGCTAGCTCCTTAGGTAGCTAGTTCGTGCCTCCCGCGATCTGCGCATGTGGGTGCGGGCGTCTGCGTGTCATGGTCACCATGACAGCATTTGGACGCTCCGGGCAGAGAACCCCATGACAGCGGCGGGACGCTCTAGCCGGGCGGCGCTCGCACTCCTACGAGTGACGTGGTGGAGGGGCGAGCTTGAGAAGGCATCTGCGCGTCATGGTTTCCATCTCGGGCTGGGGATTATTTGAATCCCAGTCATTCAGGCTGTGATTGATCTGCTGGTGGGATTGATCTAGCGTGGTCTCCTGTGTGATAGGTGAGTGAAGATTCTGCATTTGTTCTGATCCTTGCATGCCTGTCTTCAGACATAGCCTTTAACTCTTCTCCCTATTTTTCTATAGTATTGTGTTCAGTTGTCAGCATGAGTTCCCCTCCCCCGGTGATGGATGCACTGAAGCCTTCTGAGAGGTAGGGAGGCGCAGAGGGCCCATAGTTGTTAAAAAAGAGTGCTGTCTCTGAGGAAGAGAATTCGTTTTTCTCATTTATATTTTCCAGGAGTAAGAGCCCCAGTTGTAAAAAAATCGAGAAAACAAAAGGATAGGAGGCAATCCTCATCCTCAGAGTCTCTCCCGGATGTCTCAGCCAGTGGATGTAAACATCATAGAATTGAGGAAAGTCATAGGCACAGGTCTGACGTGGCCTCTTTGCAGCAGTCCACCAGAGAGCATAGTGTCTATGGGTCATGTTGTGCCTGCTCTGCTCAGGCAATGCCTGGAAAGACGGTTTGTCGTCAATGCTTTCAGGATATTGCTAAGTACAAATAATTGGATTCTCTGGATATAAAATCATACATCACACAAGCGATTCAGGAAGGCTTGCAGACCTATCTTCCAGAAGGGCCCTCGACATCCCTGGCAGAAGCAGCCCAGTCTAGGCCTGCTAGAGCCATGGACTCAGAGGAAGGAGAAGTTTTTTCGTATAGGTTCCTCGGGGGCGGAGGATCAGGAGTTACACTCTTTTTTTATTTCGCTCTAATAGCACCTTTTATATGTGCCATTAAGGAGGCTATCGGTTGGGAGTCCATGGATCCGCCTCGGAGGAGCCCTAAGTACTTCCCAAATCTGAAGAAGGAAAGTCAGGCATCTCCAGTGATCCCGGAGATTAAGGATCAAGGGATTAAGGATTAAGAATGGCAGAAGCCGGACAGAAAATTTAATTTCCAGAACAGATTTTCAAAACTGTACCCATTGAGTTCAGCGGACGCAGCCCTCTGAGATTCGCCGCTGGCAGTAGACGCAGCTCTTCAGCGGTTGGCGCGTCATTTGTCCCTTCCTTTGGACAATTCGGTAGCATTCAAGGATGTTATGGATCGCAGGATGGATGTGGACCTAAAGCAGATCTATACCACTGCAGGCTGGGCCCTTCGGCCAGCATTGGCGTTGACCTCTCTTTCCAAAGCTTTGAAGTTCTGGCTTTCTAACGTGGAAACGGCTCTGAAATCGGGCATTGAAAATGCCCACATTTTGGCGGCTTTTGGAGAACTGACGCTGCCAGCGGATTTTATCGCAGAGTCTTCAGTGGACTTGGTTCGCCTCTCCTCAAAGCTGATGGCACAATCCGTGACGGCTAAGAGGGCCTTGTGGCTGAAACACTGGACTGCGGATTCAGCCTCTAAGCAAGCACTATGCGCAATTCCGTACAACGGCAAAACGTTGTTTGGGAAGACACTAGAGGAAGCAATCAAGAGGGTGACAGGTGGCAAGTCAGGTATTTTGCGCAGGCGAATAGGTGGAGACAGCAATCATTTCGCCCCGGTCAAGCTTCCCAAAGATATCGTAATTCAAGAGCTTATCGACCGGGTAGACAATACCCTAGACCTCAGTGGAAGCGGGCACAGACGTATCTGCTGCAAGACATAAAATCAAAGGCTGGGCAATTGAGTAAGGCACCAGCAAAGCAGTTTTGAAGGTGCGCCCACCCAGGTCCCTCGGGTGTGGGCAAGGTTGCTCCTTTTTCAGGATGCCTGGGTGGCGTAGGTTGCAGATCCATGGGTCACAAGGATAGTGACCAGGGGGTATCAAATAGAATTCACCAGATTCCCTTCCCCCGTTTCATTCAAACATCAGTTCCTCTGGATCTGTGGAAAAGAAAATGTTTATTCAGTTACGTAAGAGAGTTATTGGACAAAGAGGCCATTGTTCCAGTCCCAAAGGAGGAGAAGGGCCACAGTTTTTACTCCAATGTCTTCCTAGTGACCAAGTCTTCAGGCGACTTCAGGCCAGTCCTGGACCTCAAGAAACTGAATGTCTATGTGAAAACAGAGTCGTTCCGCATGGAATCAGTACAAACAGTTATTTCCGTAGTGGAAAGGGGAGAATGGATGGTCTCCCTGGACCTGGAGGATGCGTATTTGCACATACCGGTGGCACTCAACCATCAGAGGTTTCTCCGTTTTGCGTTAGCAGACAAACACTTCCAATTCAGGGCCCTACCGTTTGGCCTCTCTTCGGCACCAAGGACCTTTTCGAAGCTGGTGTTGACCATTATCGCCCTCCTGCATACTCAGGGGATAAAGATTTTCCATTACCTAGAAGATATCTTGCTACTAGCCAACAGCAGACAATCCCTGTGTGTCCGTCTGGAGCACGTCATTTTTCACGGATTTGGATGGTTGATAAATTACAAGAAGAGTCAGTTAGTGCCTGCACAGAGAATGGAATATTTGGGAGTCATTAAGGACTTAAGGACTCACTCCTTGCAAGAGTTTTTTTGCCAGAACGACGCAAGAGTGAGATAATTGAATGTGCTCGAAAAGTGGGCAGTCTAACATCTCTATCAGCAAGGGACTCCATGGTTCTTCTGGGCATGTTGACCTCTTGCATCCCAGTGGTACCCTGGGCAAGGTGGCACATGCAAAAGTTTCAACTGTGCTCCCTGCAACAATGGGATCAGACAGCAATGGGCCAGCAGATTATTCTTCCTCAAATGGTTTGGAAGGACTTATGGTGGTGGATTAAGTCTCCATTTCTATCAAGAGGAATTCCTCTAGACCCGGGAGTATGGGTCACCATCACTACCGATGCCAGCCAATTGGGATGGGGAGCCCATTGTCTAGGACAACAGGTTCAAGGAAGTTGGAAGGGTCCCGTGGTTCGACATTCCAATTGGCTGGAGTTGAAGGCAGCCTCCTTAGCCTAAGCAACTGCGAATGGGGGCTGAATCCCGAATATCTCAGGCCAGTTTTCAGATTATGGGGTACCCCGGTAGTGGACCTGATGGCGACCGAACACAATTCCAAACTTCCTCTGTTCTTCTCGAGAGACAAATGCCACAGGGCACTTCTCCAAGATGCATTCTCAGTGGTATGGGAATTCCCACTGGCTTATGTGTTTCCCCCCATGGTTCCCTATCCTGCAGCGGATGACTTCATTCCCTCCGTGGTTCTTCCCAGTCAAGAGGGATCTCCTTATCCAGGGCCAAGCCCAGCACCTGAATCCCGGCCGTCTACATCTGGCAGCTTGATTACTGAATGTACCAATTGGAGAGACCAGGGTCTCTTAGGAAACGTCATAAGAACTCTACTTCGTTCCAGAGGTCGGGCAACGCATGCTACCTATTCACTGCAACAATGGGATCAGACAGCAATGGGCCAGCAGATTATTCTTCCTCAAATGGTTTGGAAGGACTTATGGTGGTGGATTAAGTCTCCATTTCTATCAAGAGGAATTCCTCTAGACCCGGGAGTATGGGTCACCATCACTACCGATGCCAGCCAATTGGGATGGGGAGCCCATTGTCTAGGACAACAGGTTCAAGGAAGTTGGAAGGGTCCCGTGGTTCGACATTCCAATTGGCTGGAGTTGAAGGCAGCCTCCTTAGCCTAAGCAACTGCGAATGGGGGCTGAATCCCGAATATCTCAGGCCAGTTTTCAGATTATGGGGTACCCCGGTAGTGGACCTGATGGCGACCGAACACAATTCCAAACTTCCTCTGTTCTTCTCGAGAGACAAATGCCACAGGGCACTTCTCCAAGATGCATTCTCAGTGGTATGGGAATTCCCACTGGCTTATGTGTTTCCCCCCATGGTTCCCTATCCTGCAGCGGATGACTTCATTCCCTCCGTGGTTCTTCCCAGTCAAGAGGGATCTCCTTATCCAGGGCCAAGCCCAGCACCTGAATCCCGGCCGTCTACATCTGGCAGCTTGATTACTGAATGTACCAATTGGAGAGACCAGGGTCTCTCAGGAAACGTCATAAGAACTCTACTTCGTTCCAGAGGTCGGGCAACGCATGCTACCTATTCTAGGATCTGGGAATTTTTTTTGCTATTCGCTAGTAAGAAGGGTTTCGCACCAAAGACGGCAGGTATTCCGGAAGTTCTCAAGTTTCTCCACACAGCCTTGGATGTCGGCTTAGCCTATAACTCATTGCGAGTGCAAATTTCCGCATTATCAGCGTTTGTGGGTGTGAAGCTGGCGGACGCCTTTCTAAGGACATATATGAGAGCAGCCCTGAAGATGCTCCCTCCACGAAGGTCCTTATACCCATCATGGGACCTGGATCTGATCCTGCGAGTTCTATCTGGGACTCCGTATCATCCTCTGGATCTCTGTACATTATGGTCTCTTACCTTGAAGCTAGTATTCCTTACAGCCATTACGTCAGCGAACAGAGTCTCAGAGCTGGCAGCTCTTTCCTGTCGGGAGCCCTTCTGCATTGTCCTAGAGAATCAGGTTCTTTTGAGACCTTCTCCAGAATTCAGGGCCAAAGGTATCCTCAGCTTTCCATGCGGACTGGGAAGTAGTCTTGCCCGGGGTCGGGGGTCGTAAGCCGATACTAATCGGGAGCTCCCACTCGCATTAGATCTGGTCGTCCTATTCAAGAATTACCTACTTGGGACTCAGCCATTTTGTAAAACAGACAGGTTGTTCATCCTGCCCAAAGGTTAAAAAAAGGGGGGGCGCTACCCCCCTGGTTCTATCAACTTGGATCCAGGCTACCATTAAAACGGCTTACCTGAATCATGGTCTTACTCCTCCGGCAGAAGTGCGGGCACACTCAACACGGGGGGTCGCGACTTCCTGGGCTTCTTACGCCAAAGTGTCGGTGGAAGAGATCTGTAAAATGGCACGGTCCCAGATAGCAAGCAATTGAGCTGCAAGTTTGAAAATGACTTGCTAAACTATTGCAGACTTGCCAAGCTTCACAATTTTGTTGCACAATTACAGCAAGTCTGCATTGCATGTCTCCAGACCAGCGAGCTTGCAGAGCTCTTGCTAAGACCTGCAGGACTCGCTGTAGACATGCTGTAGACTTGCCAAGCAAATTTGCTACAAATTCAAAAGGTGTCAACTAGAACTTGTGCTGCAAGTGTTCTGCAAGTCTACAACTTGCCAGGAATATGTGCAGCAAGTTAACAAAATTACAATTTCACCCTGCCACAAGTCTGTAGCAAGCTATCCTTGCTATCTGGGGTGGAGTTTGCAGAACACGTTTGTCTGGCACTCTTGACTGGATGTTGCAGCAGCCAGGCTGACCCGTTTTGGGTCCTCAATTTTGGCTTTGGTTTGGGCTTTGGCAGTATTTGTAGGGACTGGAGTATAGTACATGTGTACAGTATGTAGGAAAATAAGCATTATAGAACAAGGAAAAGGAAAGTGGAATAAGCACACAAATGCTTTTACAAATGTTTAAACAGCTGTTTCTAGGAACTGCAAATAAAGCCTAATACACTGTGTGTGTATATATATCTATATATCTATATACAAAGACAGAGGAAGCTGCTCAATTTGGGATGAAAAGTCCTCTTCAAGCTGTGATAAAGCTGCTACACATGCAAGAGTTTCGGCTATTAGAATCCAGCTAGCAGATTGGATCACAACCTTTAAGCAGCGCTTGGCCTGCGATCACATGGCAGGATGCTGTGCCAGGTTCCCCCTGCAGGGGGCAGCAGAGGATAAAGAGGCAGAAAGGTACAGGTCTGCAACCTTACACAGAGGTGATATTCTTCATGAACTGTCACTAGACCAGTCAAGCAGCTACATCCACAAGTTCCCCTCTAATACTATGGCGGTCAGCTATAGAGTTTTGCCCTGGCGCACCATAGACCAGTAAGGGCACTTACTTGCCAGGGCGTAAGATCACAGAAGCGGACCTTTTGGCTGGCAATAAAGTCTCAGGGGCATGGTAGTTTCTGAATGAATTGACATTGGCAGAGATTTCATAGTGAGGCTGCTATGGATATGCTGCATTGCTCATCCGGGACTGCAGTTGGTACAGATCTCACCACACACACACCAATATCTAATATCACAGGGGATGGAAGAATTCACCATCCTCCTTTCTTCTTTCAAACAAACCAAGATTACTCCCTCCCTAGAAGAACAAACATTCTTTTGAGGGTTCCTCTGGTTGGTTGTGTGTCCAAATGAAACACTGAGATCTTGAGGAATGCTGAATTAAGTTGACTTGCTTAGGCCAAATCAGGATTAGCATTCAAACCACCTTATTGCTTTCATTTCACAGACAAGTTTTTGTTTCAGCTTATGCCAGAAATATATATGTAAATTTAAAACAAAATTGAAAACCATGTATTTAAAATGTCTGTATGTATACCTGAATATATACAGTAGGTGGAAGAAAGAATTTGCCTCCTTATAGATTTTTTTTGCTTTACTTCTCTTATATTTTTGTGTATATCTGTCCTATATTCCCATTGCTGGTTAGAAAATTCTACTGACTATTTCATGGCTCAATTAATGTTGTAAGTGGGATGCTGCAACTAAAATACGTTTGATAGAAATGAACGTTAAGTAAAAAATGCATGTGGCAACAAATAAAATAGCATGCAATGTAACACAAAACACTGTGTTGGTCTTATACACAAACTACCATCTGCCATTGTCTACAAGGAGCCATGTGAATTTGTGCACAGGTTTGCTTGCTTTTGCAGTCCTAACAGGAAGGCATCACTTCCATGTTATCTACTACATTTGGACAACAACAAGTTCTGCATCTGTGCATCTTAACTAGTATTAAGTGGAGGTGTGTTTAATGACAAATATGATGAGTTTATAAGTTTGGCGGGTCCACATATGATAGAGTGTGTGGATCACAAAACAGCAAAAGTGCTAGAGAGTGAGAAAGGGATTTTAATCTCCCTGCTTATCTTTTTGGATCCAATTACTGTGCTCACTGAGGAGGCTTCCTTTGGGATTATGTAGTTTTACAAATGCACAAGACGTCACTTGTGCACTTGGGAAATTAATCCAAATGTTCATAGTTGATGGATATATAGGGTCTACTATTAGATATGCTTAACCTCTTGCCGTCCGCCCGTAGTAAAAAAACGGACACAATATTATTTTCAGGAATGGGACAGAATATAAGGTTTTGTAGTTATTAAGAACCCAGTGTTGCCTTAATCTATATGCTGAACATTTGAAATTCCTTTCTGCTTTACAACTTCTGTAATGAAGTTCATCATCAAAAAATAAAGTACAGTCATCTCCCACATTGATATATTCTTTAGAGAGAATATTGTCACTGTTTAAGGTGTTAAAATGCTAATTTCACCCACACGGGGTAAACACTCTCCCCTTTAATTTTTACTTTCTAATGGAACCCCTTGTAGAGACTACTAGAAGCAAACCAAAATGTCAGCAGGTTAATGTTTATCCAAAGTTCACATAAAATCAATCTGAGCACTGAGGGGAAAAAAATGAGGAACTCACTAACCCGGCTGCCTCCCTAGCTGAAGTGTGCAATATATCACGAAAGAAACACCTCATCAAACATAGAACTAGTGGAGGCGTGGGGTATTATAGATTTGCAAGACTATTACAAAGTAGTACTTTTAGACCAATTGAAACATTAGGGTTGAAATACAGAATGCAAATAGGCTGTTCCCTTAGCATTTAATTTTTGCTTTAGTAAATGTGTTAAAAATACATGTTGCAAAGACTATCCAATATTATGCAAAAAAACAGTATTTCCTTGCATATAATTTAATGATGGCAGTCTTGACAGTCTCTTGATGGCAGTTACTAAGATAAGGGAATATTCACTTGCAATGTAAAAATTCCCTTGCATGGAACAGCTTATTTATTTAGTAAATCAACCCCATTGCATCCAATCCGCCATTAAGGACATCAGGGGGGGGGGGGGGGCTGCCCACACAGCTTCCCCCAACAGGAACTCCCTGTGATGCCTTTGCAGCTTGTCAGGTACAAGTCATCTGGACAGCTGTACAACCACCCAGATCACTTACTAGCCTGCAATTGTGCCCCAACCCCACCATGGTGTTTGGTCCCCCACTCCTCTGGTTAGGACCAGGACCACAGAAAATGGTGTCAGGATGGACAGTAGGAGTCAGAGCCTGCAGGCACCAAGGAGGAGAGTACGTCCCACACACTGAGGTACCACAACTACCTGTATCCTGGGGGACAGAGGGGACTGGGAGCAGCACAGAACTAAACCTTGGTTGGAGGTTTTATTCTGTACACTGCCACACCAATGAAGCTAGGGAGTCGGGGGTTATTTTACACTGTGTAATTATAACCCCCCTTTTTCCCAGGTTCATTGGCGGCAGTGTTAAAGTAAAGTAGGCCCCGTTCACGCTTGGGATGTACATCAATGTGCATGGTGTTTTTGCACATTCTGTATAAACCCCATGTTATTTACTTCTGACCTCTGAACTCTGTGTTACTCCTGACACACAGCAGGTGAAAATAAAATGCAGCTCAGGTGAAAGTCCAGCAGGTGTAGCACTGCCAGTCTCATAGACCTCAGCACTGCGGTCACATCTCTGCCCCCCCCTCCTCCTGCCAATGACAAATTAAACTGACACATGCTCCCTTTTGTGATAGGCCAAGAGACTTTAGATCCAGATACCCACTGCCATCTGGAACTGCATTGTCCAGTCAAACACATACCTGAAGTCTATAACCCACTCTAGAAGTTTTACAGACACGACGGGGAGAAGCTGGACAGAGATCCGACAGAAACACCTTGGAAATTAGGCATCTTTTAAAAACCTGATGACTCTTAATACACTACAAAGCTGGAATGCATAAGTACTTTTTGTTTACAAAAGAAATGTAAAGATAAACTAACCCTTTAAAGCCAAGCTAAATGTAAAAATAAAACATCAATTACACACCCAAAATATGTGATGCCAGAATACAGTGTTGCTGAAAATTGTACTGTTGTGTAAAACCACATACAGTTTAAAGGCATCTCCCAAGCATACCATTTTACAAATTAGGGGGTTATTCACTATGGTGCCGAAAGATAGCTTCGGCTGATCCTTTGGCTCGCTTTGGCTGCCTGAGCCCTTTGGTTCAGTCAAACCGAAGGGCTGCTCTACAGTCTATTCACTGTAGCCCATACAGCAGCCGAAGGCAGCCGAGCAGCTCAGCTGAGCTTCAACTCGACTAAGCCGAAGTGACAGATTTTCACTTATTTTCTATTCTGCTCGGTACCTCAGAGGTAGCGAGCAGAATAGCTGAGCCGGATGCCGGTCGGCAGCATTCGGCTATTTACTCACCGCCATCCGGCCCCTATGACAATAGGGGCGAATGGCAGCGAGTGAGCTACCGGAGCTTCGGCTCAGCCGATCCAGTTGTTGGATCGGCTGAGTCGATCTCCTTCTGCACCTCAGCTCAGCCGAAATTGCAGAGCATGTTCAGCTGACCGAAGGCAGCCTATGTATGGCTGACTTTAGCCGATGTACGGCTGAAATAAGCCATACAAGACTGAAGTGAATAGCTGACCAGTGTTCGGCTCAATTTACTTCGGCTGGGTTATTCACTCGGCTCTAAACTATTTGTGAATAACCCCCATAGTGTTTTTCCCATGTTGCCCTGAAAGTTGAATTAACTTTTTTTTATGCTTTAAGACAAAAAGAAAGAGAAGGGCGCCCACCCTAGTGCAGATGGTTCTTTATTGTTTAAAAATAGCAAAATAGAGTGCCAATATGGAATAGCAACGTTAAGGCGTTTCCGGGATCACGCCCCCTTCTTCAGAAGCGGGAGCCTGTGTAATGACGTGCCCCCGGTGACTCATCGGAACTGACAAACAATAGTCATTAGATCTAGCCCGATAATACGGGAGTCCTGTTTACCTGTTTAATCATGTATTATAGTTCTAGTGTTGTATATTATATTTAATCATGATCAGTATCACAGGACCTCAACCTCATATTAAGAATTTTTCACAAGTGAGAGCCAGCCTCGTCCCCTTCATCGGACTTAAGAGCCTGTTGTATATAGTTCTAGATCTGTCCCCCTCATGTGACCCCCGTACGCCCGTATTATCGGGCTAGATCTAATGACTATTGAGTCACCGGGGGCACGTCATTACACAGGCTCCCGGATTGGCCCGGAGAGCCACACGCCCATCAGAGGCGGAGCTTGGGAAGCTCGCCGAGCAGCAGTCTGATTAAAAATAGATGTCAAACTGGGAGGTGGCACCCAGCTGAGCTTGATTCACTTGGACCTTTTTTATTGGTTTATTCCCCTTTTTAATGGGATGATGATGAGGTCATGTTCTGAAGAAGGGGGCGTGACCCCAGAAACGCGTTAACGTTGCCATTCCATATTGGCACACAGGCTGATCGAAGTTTGTAAACTGATGTATCCTTGAACTACTCATTTATGCTTCTAATCCAGTGGTTCTCAACCTTTCTAGGGCCGGGACCCCTTGGTAACATTTGCCAAGTTGTGGTGACCCCCAACTGTAAAATGTAGGGTTGACGTGGCTGCTGCAGCGATATCTGGTGGCGTGGCGGGAGAACTGACACTGCTGCGCTAGGAGAGGGCTGAGGAGGACTCTCACCTAGCACAGCAGAAATCACACAGCCACTCACAGATTGAGAACCGACTGCTGTAACAACTAAAATGGCAAACCATATAACACAAGCTGAGGGTGTCAGCTTTTATTATTAATAATAATGATGATAATCACTAGATGGGGACCTGGTAGAGAACTGCAGGTCCCCCTCTGCCGATTGACAGCAGCAGTGGGCGGGTGCAATAGCTACTTTGCTATTGCAAAGTGAAATAGCTAATAGGAATCTAGCTATGCATTCCAATGCTGATTTATTTATTTGTTTGCTGACTTACGGCAGCCGGGGCTACGATGTCAGAAATAAAAAATAAAAAAACGATCGCAGCGAAAGGTTTACTCTGCGCGATCAAGCAGATTAAACCTTTCCGGGAGAAAGTGTTTCTCTCCGGGCGGCCGGGAGCCGCTATCTAATAGTGGGAGACTCCCGGCGACCCCTGGCAAATTGTCATTCGACCCCCGAAGGGGTCCCGACCCACAGGTTGAGAACCGCTGTTCTAATCGATCTACAATTGTGAGTACCTTTGCACTCTATTTTGCTATTTTTAAACAATAAAGAACCATCTAACTAGGGTGGGTGCCCTTCTCTTTCTTTTTGTCTTCCAGTTATACAGTTCCCTTGGCTGAAGTGGCGCAGCACCCCTAGCAATCCCGCATTGTTCAGTTTTATGATCCATTTTTGGCGCTTTTGTTTTGCTTGCTTGGTTTTTTTATGCTTTGTTAAATGTTCCCCATGGTAATGTCCAGCTCCTCATGCCCTTTTTTGTGAAGAGCTGGCCTATTAGCCTTGAAAATTGTAGAATTTAGTTATGAGGACTAACAATACACATCATCTTTATTAAGTCAATGTAAAACTGGTGAATCGTATGTGCAAAACACAGTCTGAATAAAAAACATTTTAAAAAGTATTAAAAAATCCAGAAAATTGCTATAACTAATCCTAAATCTGAGTCTGAGGTTAGTGTTAAAAGCCAAATGAGATCCAGCCTGCTAATTAGTAGTCTGCAGAGAAGCACGGTGAAAGCAAGCTTCTGTTATATAAGTCAAGATTTTATGTATTTCTAGGAGGATTCCCTAACTGCCCCCTGTCTCCAAAGACCTAATTATTCTGATGTTAACACCAAACTGAACTTTTAATTTAAATCGGCTAAACGCATTCTAAGTACATCAAAACAATAAGGTGTGCAAAATCTTGCATTTCATTAACTTTACAATGAAGCTATAATCTATTCACTAAAGGGTGACAAGTTTGGAGAAAGCAGACCAAAATAGCTGATTTGGAAAAAAATCTCCAATTCAGCTCACTTTCCAGTTCAGCTATGTTGTCCTAGATTGTTCACTTCTGCTTTCTTCAAACTCTTATCCTTTTTATAAATAACCCTGTTAGGCACTGTTGATTATGTGTTTAGATGAAGCACTGAGATCTTGAGGAATGCTGAATTAAGCTTTACTTACATACCTTTAGCTGTATTTTTTTTCCTGATGTAGATAAGTTGGTCATCTTGTTTTTGCTTGCCTGTTCTTCTTGACCATTCCTCCGCAGGTCCATTAGTGGGTCTGTCTATACTCAGTACTTGACATAAGTCATCTTTGCTTAGTAGCATTTCAAGCTTAAACTTCCATAACTGGTAGTAGCCCCTGTTGAGCTTTGCGATTCCAAACTTCATATCTGAACTGCTTACCATCTTTTAGCAGCTTGGATGTGGCTCTTGTTGACTTGCAGTATTCTGTTTAGTGCCTGGGCCCATAACCTGTTGATTGGGTGTTTAGATGAAGGACTGAGATTTTGAGGAATCCCGAATTAAGTTTGACTTGCTTATAAGAACGTTGCATACATGTATATAGGATTACAGCCTCAAACAGAAAACATATCTATCGTAGATGAGTAAGCATGTATTTAGAAAACTAACATACAGACTAGCTTTGCACCACAACATCATGTAGCGCCCAAAAGACATACGGTAATTGCAGTCAGCAACACAAGCAGTATGCTGTTGCATCTCCAACAGGCACAACATGTTTAACAGCATTTCACAGGAGTTCATTATTGTTTTTTCTGAGAATTATATAAAACTTAACAATAGATCTGTGTTGCATGAGGAGATAACAGTAAATTACATTGTCTTGATATGTTGCTATTTTTTAAAATATTTTCTTATAGAGCTAAAATATGTTTTTTGGTTTGCTTTTTTTTAGAGTACCTGAAATGTGCGTTAATAGATATTTAATATTACTGGGTCTGGAAGATGCTTGCTGGATAAAGGAATATATTTACCCATGTAAGCCATGAAAGTTGAAATAATTAAATAATACTGTTTCTCTAGTGTAAGCATGGCAACACATAATACACATCAGATACAATTACAACAGTTACGTGCTGGTACTTTTTCCAGGAGGTGTAGCTATAAATATCAAACAAATGCTAGAAAAATTAACTCAGTGGTTAGTTTAGACCATTATAACCTCATGACTCAAGACTCCAATTATCTGTGATTCTGTCAGACACTGGAGTGCATATTAGAATTGTTCAAGACTTACAGTACGTGCTCTAGTTAGATTTTATCCTACAGTCAAGACTATGTAATTACCAAAGGCTTATAAATACAGTATATCCAAACTTCAATTGCAAATTAGTTACCAGAAGGCAGCTTTGATCTGGTCCACCAAAAAAACACAAATGTGGAGTACATGTAAACATAACTGTGTATAGTTTGTGAAGTAAGAAAACACTATAGTAATACAAATCCTTCTGTTATCCCTGTTTAGGTGGAGTAATAAGACCATTCTTGCAAATTAGCAGGTCAGTGAGTACACACAGCTGACAGGATCATTGCTGATATTATCATAAGAGAGAAATGTGACAGGCAGACCGTTAAACCATGGCCAGAGTGCTGACTAGAAATTACTCAGTGGATACATCTAAACCAAAATTTGACCTTGCTCAGGTGGATTTTCTGGAAGAGCAAATATGAATGTTTTCATAATGAATTTTCACAGTTTTGTGTTTTTTCTTTGTGTTCCTCTGACTTCCATTGTAGCTTTATGCACAGATTTATACACAGCAGCAGATCACAGGTGCCAGTATAGGTAACTGACATGTTGCTGGTTGTTTAGTCTTTAAATGGGCCACTAATATGCTCTGTGGGCATGCTCTGTTTTTCAGTACACTTTTTTCTATTGTCAAGTAGTGACGGGCTCGGGTGTGTTCGCAGCTCCACGCGCCGAGCATGCCAGGAAGCTGACAGCGCAGCAGCGCCAATCACAGGCACTGAGACATATCCCGATCTCTGCAGCTGCGGACCGGGATAATGTCTCAGTACCTGTGATTGGCGCTGCGGCGCTGTCAGCTTCCTGGCAGGCTCGGCATGTAGAGCTGCGAACACGCCCGAGCCCATCACTATTGTCAAGGACCATTGGGCTGAGGAGAGATACGGGGGTGAGGGGGTGTGGGAGAAGGGGGCTAAAGCATACAGGCAGACACTAGGAAGGGACCTGCCAGTTAGGCTGTGTGTAGTAACACTGATGAATTGTCCTGTATATAAATAATTTTAAAACTAAATGGTAAAATAGGTTAACAATATGCCTCTTGGAAATGTGTCCATTTAAAATAAATGTCCCACCCCTAATTAATGTAAATTTGCATAAAGGGTTTTCTGGATGCACAGTATAGAAGGGTGTACCTGAATATTTTTATGAAACGTTGGCAACTATGGGAATTTCATTTACTTTCAGAAAGATTACCTCTTTCTGTTTCATCTCCATGACAGAAGTGATGGGAAAAAGCTGGACAGCAAAAAATAATCTGATCAGGGAACAAATCCTTCCCTACTCTATCTGAAACTTAAAAAAAGGCTTTTGCCTTCACATAAATTTTAAATATTTAAAGCCCAACTCCAGAATAAAATAAACCCACCCCCTCCCTGATCACTGATTCCTATTTTTATTTCTTAAAGGAGAACTAATAGTTCTAGCCGACCTGTGACAATGAGACTGTCACAGGTCGGCTTAGTAGATCGGGAGGTGAGCGAACACATACCGGCGTTCGCCCACCTCTCGATCCTGTCACAGCCCTCTGCCGTGACAGGGGAGGGGCTGGATTCCCTCCTCCCTGCTCCGATCCGCCAGCGCTGACTGGCGGATCGGACGGGGGAGGGGGCGGGTACAGCTGGCTCTCCCTCTAGATAGGCAGAGCCAGCTGTCACTCACGCAGCTGGGCGGATCCAGACATAATTGTCGGGATCCGCTTCAGCTGCGGCGTCTCAGTATACCGCGAGCTGTAGCTCGCGGTATACTGAGCTTAGGGTGACGGGAGGACGCTGGTTTGTGTCCTCCCGTTACCCTAAGGCTCAGTATACCGTATACTCAGTATACCCTAAGGCTCAGTATACCGTATACTGTTACCCTAAGGCTCAGTATACCGTTTACTCAGTATACTCAGTATCCCGTTACCCTAGGCTCAGTATACCGCGAGCTGTAGCTCACGGTATACTGAGACGCTGAAGCGGATCCCGACAATTGTGCCGGTATCCGCCCAGCTGCGTGACTGACAGCTGGCTCTGCCTATCTAGAGGCAGAGCCAGCTGTACCCGCCCCCCCCCCGTCCG
>NW_017307013.1:550323-566160 GCF_000935625.1 Nanorana parkeri
AGGTGAGCGAACGCCGGTATGTGTTCGCTCACCTCCCGATCTACTGAGCCGACCTGTGACAGTCTCATTGTCACAGGTCGGCTAGAACTATGAGGTGAGTGAAAAGCACTAACCTCATAGTTCTCCTTTATGCCTCAAACATGTGATCATCTAGCACTGGGTCTTTCTCCTCACTGTTTACATCCTACTGGGGTCCTTCTTTTGGGTGTCCACATCACATCCACTTCACATTGGCTGTCCACCAGAGGTGTCCTCTCAGGAGCATGAAGACTAATGATGTTGGCTCAATGGGAACAAACTGGTGAGGGTTAATCTGCGGCATTGGAGTAGCGGCCCGCGCAGGTGGAAACAGCATCAGCAAGGGACCCCAGTTGGGGTGACTCAAATTAGTATAATTTGCCTCATCAGGTAAGAAAACTAAACACCCGGCAGGATGAGTTAGAGGGAGGGAGGAATGGTAGGAAACCCAGAGTTGGGCTTTAAAGCATGCTGCCACTTACAGTGGCAGTATTTCGAGCCCCTCCCACAATGTCAGGTGCAGTGATTTTACATTGACAGAGCATGCACTAAGTGAAGTTAGAATGATGGAGGCACTAACTCATTGACTGTATACCATTCGATTGGCATACCCCAGTAGGCTCAGGCCCCGGCGGTAGTTCCGCCACTGGAGGCACCCTTGTGTGCTAGTAAGGTGTGTGTGTGTGTCTACAAACATACTGGCACAGCAAGGTAAGCTACTCCTCTGTTCCCTGTTTCCCACTTCTCTTTCCTCCCTTCTCCAAGCTAGTAGATGGATGACTGCTGGAGACTGCTCTGTCCCTTGTGATCTTGTACTGGGCACAAAGTTCAGGGAAGCAGAGCTGAGAGAGTTGGAGCAGCTGTGTGGAAACATAATGCTTGTGCAAAACTGTAAAGAAATACTTTGCTGGGCAATGTTTGTTTGATCTGAATTAATTTATGAAACAGGGTTTGAGAGTTTAATACTGTAAACCAATCACCATAAATCATTCCAGCAGAAGTGTAATTGTTCAACTTTAATATTTACACTGCTATTTAACACTGGCAACATTTTGGCCTTATATACTGGCCCTGTGTTTCATAATATTCAGCCCCTGAACCAGCACTCCCATTCCTCTGGCAGCAGCCGCCGCCGCAACCCACGCACCCTTATCTCTATCCCCCTGCTTCCTAGAACTGGTCATTTCCCTCTCATGTGCCCTCTGGATTTGCCCGCTCTGTCTGTAACAAACTCACTGCTGTACATGATCTTCTCATCTCCAATTCTTTTAACTTGCTTGCTGTCACTGAAACCAGGCTTCAGGAATCCGACTTGACCTCCCCTGCTGCCTTCTCCCATGGTGGCCTCCCCTGGACACACTCACCCAGACCCAGTGGACGAAAAGGAGGTGGAGTGGGAATCCTTCTATCCCCACAATGCACTTTTCACGTTCTGCCCTCACCTCCCTCTCTATCCCTCTCCTCTTTTGAAGCTCACTGTGTTCGCTTATTTTCTCCAGTTTCTCTGAGGGTTGCTGTAATATTCCGACCTCCTGGACCGCTATCTCGCTTTCTTGACGACTTCTCTGCCTGGCTACCTTACTTTCTCTCCTCAGAAATACCCACTATCATTCTTGGTGACTTTAACATTGCTACTAACATTAACACCCCGGCCTCCACTCAATTTCTTAACCTAACCTCTTCTTTTGACCTAACACAATGGTCAGACCCTGACCCCTCACCCTGTCCCCAACCATGAATCCCCCTACACGACACATTGTCACCCGGAGAAACCTTCGCCACCTCGACCCTTCTCTTCTCTACTCTGCTACTGACTACCTCTATGATGAAAATTCACCCCTGTCCTGCCCTGACTTGGCTACTTCTGTCTTCAACAGCTCGCTCTAAAAACGTCCCCTACAATCCTCCCAAGACCTCTTGCTCTCTAGCTCCCTTGTCAACTCCTCCCATGCTCGCCTCCCGGACTTCACCAGAGTCTCACCCGTTCTGTGGAACTCATTACCCCAACCTGTCCGCCTATCTCCTACCCTGTCTAGCTTTAGGCGTTCCCTTAAGACTCATCTCTTCAGGGAAGCTTATCCAACCTAACCACTAAAATATAAATCTCTCAAACAATTCATCCCCACACAGCTACCTCCTCACGTATCACTTCCCCATCCTGTTAGAATGTAAGCCCTCAGGGGCAGAGCCCTGCTCACCATATTGTCTTGAATTGTATTGTAATTGTAATGTCTTCCTTATATTGTAAAGCGCTGTGCAAACTGTTGGCGCTATATAAATCCTGTATAATAATAATATATCAGATTTATGGTGCAAACATGTTGGTTGTCTTATTCTTGCATTCACATCTTTATTTTGTCACTTGTTTTGAGGTGGTGCATCTATAAGAAAATCCTTTGGAGGATAACAAAACTCTTTTGAACTAACCCATGTCTTGGGAAGGGGGATTATAGACACCTGTAAGTCCTCCCTAAGAACATCAGTAACCCTACATGACTTGTTATGTGAGAATATTATTATTATTACAGATTTATATAGCTTGTGAAGCACTTTACAATATTAAGGGAGGCAGTACAGTTATAATATAATTCAAGATAAGATAGTTAGGAGGGCCCCAATCATGAGAGCTTACAATCTAAAAGGGAAGGGCAAGTGATACACAAGGTAGCAGCTGGCAGGATAGGCATTCCCTAAAGAGATTAATTTTCAGTAATCACCTAAAGGCAGACAGCTAATTGCTGCACAGGTTGGGGAAAGGTGTTCCAGAGTATGGGAAAGACTCTGGATAAGTCCTGGAGTTGAGCATGTGAAGTGTTGATGAGGGAGCTAGAGAGCAGGAGGTCTTGGCAGGAGGTCTTGTCTTATATTGAGAGTATTGCTCATTGTAAATATGCTCAGACTTAGTAAGCACTGCAACCGTGCTAAAATCAGAAAGTTTACTCTGTGTACCAAAATACTCAGTAATCCACTTCAGTGAAGTTAGGTGAACATTAAGAGAGTACCTTACATTCTCACTCACTTTTCTTTTCTATGTATCACTAAACACAATAAAACTACCAAACCAGGAATACATTTAAATGTTGGGTGTTGAGGAATAATAGCATTTTTTTACACCAAACTTTCTTTAAGTGATAGACAAAATAAAGACTATTGCAGCTATATTTGGGGATAGTTCTCTTGCATTAAGCAGTAATTGTGGATAGCTAGAACACACATACATAAACGTTTGGTTAAATATGGTACTTATATTTTCTGCTGTTGGTGCCCTGTGTAGAGCTAAGTTGTGAACACATAATCTGAACACATGCAAAACCAATACATTCATTTTAATGTGGAGTGTTTTTGTTGCAGTATAGGAATTTAAATAACCTTCCTCCAGTCAATTCTAAATTTGAGGTTACATGACTGTAATCATGAGCTGTGATTAAGCTGCTCCTGGACCTGTTAAAATGCTGTGAACATTTTTAAATCCAAGGTGCTGTGTGAATCTACTTGCATTTATACCTGAGATCCATACCTGGTACTCTGATCTTTAAAATTAATTGAAAACAGATCTGAACGAGGTTGAGGTATATGGATTAACCCTTTCGCTGCCAAGCCCTCCGGAACATTTTTCAAATCAGCTGGCCAAGCCATTTTTGAATTTTCTGCAATTTTTTCCTATTGATTTGATTTTCAACTGCTGTGTTGCTAGCGTTTGTAAAAGACCCCCCAAACCATATATTTTCTGAAAGCACAGGCCCGGTAGAATAAAAAGATGGTGATACTAAATTTGTAGGACTCCTGATCCTAGTTAGGAATTGCTCCTGGCTTCAAACAGGCAGCCGACTAAATAACCGACCCGAAGTGAAGTGAGCCAAATGCTGTTCGGCTATTCACTTCAGGCTTGTACAGCTGATTTCAGCCATATATCAGCTGAAATCAGCCGTACATCGGGTGGCTTCAGGTAGGCCGAGCATGCTCAAACTGTTCAGCCGACCCGATGTGCAGAAGAGGTTCGACTCAGCTGATCCAACATCTGGATCGGCTGAGCCGAACCTCCGGCAGGCTACTTGTTGGAGTTCGGCCTATTCTCGTAGTTGCAGAACAGCAGTGAGTGAATAGCCGAAAAACAGTTTAAAAAAGTAGAAAAAAAATAGAAAATGATTGGGCGGAGCTAGCGGTGACAGCTAGCCCTGCCCACCTGTTTTCTATTGGCTGGGACCAGCTGAATGAACTGACAGTACCATGAGAGCTCAGCAGAGTCGGCTTTCATATCACCTCTGGCTCTGCTAAGCTCTCATTGTATTGCAGGGGGAGAGAGCACCCCCCTGAAATGATGGCAGATAGCAGAGGAAGCAATAGCTTCTTTGCTATCTGCAAGTTTCTTTTTTAGTATTCTGACAGCTGCTGCCATCAGGAAAAAAAAAAATCAGCATAAGAATGCATAGCTAGATTCCTATTGGCTATTTCAATTTGCAATATCCAATAGCAAGCTGGCTATTGCACCCATCCTCTGCTGCTGTCAATCACTAGAAAGGGACCTGATGGAGAACTTCCATTCCCCTCTGCTGATTGACAGCAGCAGTGGGCGGTGCAATAGCTAGTTTGCTATTGGCTACTGCAAAGTGAAATAGCCAATAGGAATGTAGCTAAGCATTCCTATGCTGTTTTTTTTTCTGACTGACGGCGCCGGCAGCTCCGATGTCCAGAAGAAAAAAAACAGAGCAGGGAAAGGTTTACCCTGCTCGATCGAGCAGAGTAAACCTTTCCAGGAGAAAGTGTTTCTCTCCCAGGCAGCTGGAAGCCGCTATCTAATAGCGGGAGACTCCCAGAGCGTCCGGAAGAGTAATGACAGATCAGCGTCCCTCGTTAACTGGTAACCAGGGATGCTGATCTGTCTGTGCAAGTGGCCGGAGCCAGCCGTGAGATGACGGCTGGCTCCGCCCAGCTGTCAGTAGCAGGATGTTGGCCAGCCTTTCGGCCAGCTTCGGCTTTCACCTCGGCTCAGTCGAGCCGAGGCATATGCCTTTGGCTCGACTGAGCCGCTCAGCTAACTTCGGGGGCTATTGTGAATAGCCCGTACAGCAGCCCTTTGGTTCTACTGAACCGAAGGGGTCCTGGGGCCGAAGGATCAGCCTAAGAAACGGCTAGATCCTTCGGCATCTTTGTGAATAGACCCCATAGAATGTCATGCTCAAACCAGGAAGCAAAGACAGATGATATTATATGTTCTGTATGGAAAGGCTTTGAGTATGAAGAACTAGATCTCAGCTAATGTCCAGGATCTCCACTGGCACAATTAGCGGGTATGCAGTTATTGCTATCATTATTTGTAGTTAAGCAAGGTTACTTATCATAGCAAAAAATGCAGCATGTTCTTGGAATCCAGTTGGAGCTTCCCATTAGTAGTTTCCCACTAGTAGAGCAAAGACACTGTAAGCAAGATTGTAAAATCTGGTGAGGCAGGTTGTAGCAGATTGGTGTCACTTCTGCATCAGCAATCATGATTGAATTCCATATCATTCATATCATAGCAAAAAAAAAGAGGAAAGAAGGATTTTGGACAGGATACAGAAAAAAAAGCTCTCAATGATATCCCATGCATTGTTGCAAGCTGAAGGGTGTACCTCTCTGGAAGTTATCATGAAATGCATTGTTAGTAAATAGTTGCCTTGCATGTTTGCTACCCATTAAAAAAGACCAATTTCACATTGCTGTTAATTAAGCTTAGTATGGGATCATTGTATATTGCTTAGGATAGCAAAGGCATTTATTCTCTTTTATTAAGTATCCACAATGTGCATTTCTTTTGTTTTTTTTCTTCAGTTCATTTCCAGCTTTTTAAGCTGTTACTTTACAGTTTTATATGTGTGATGATCTTGGCAGTTCATAGAAGGAGACAAGCCAAATTTCAGTCTGTTAAATATTGAAACAAAAACCCAGTAATACGTTTATAAAACCATCTCCCTTTACAAGAAATCCTCCAGTGACAGCATCTTCTAGTATCGCATATTTTGCATGTCATAGATTTTTTTTTACTTTTACATTATTTCTTAACTTAAATACCACAGCAGCAGCACCCGAGTCAGATTCATTACAACCTGATTTTTTTTTTTTAGTTAGTTAGTTTTAGACACTGATTTTTTATCCAGCAGTAATAGTCTTGAATTGACCAGTGAAACCAGTTTGGCACAATTTGTAGAATATTTCTTTATTATTTGTTTTCCAAAAAATACACACACAGTATACACATACAAACATTATTGTTAGGAAACCACCATATAATGTACCGCAAGTATTAAAACCATTTTTCCCCTATAAGGTTCTCCACCAAAGCGGAGCAAAAAAAAACAACAACAACAAAGAGAGACAAAGAGACAACAAGAGAGACAAAAACAACCTAAAATCCTCCCAACCCTAAATCCAGAAAAAAAAAACAATTGTCTTTAAAGTTAATGTTTGAAGGAAAATGGTAGAAAGTTTGGTAGGACTGAGCAAACTGAAAAAGCTCTGCAATGTGGCCCTCTTTTTACCATATCTGCTGCTGGCATCTCAAGCCTACAGCCTCTGCCTTCAGCCTATCAGCCATGGTAAAAGGACCAACCATTTGGGTACTACATACATAAAGAAATAGAAGATCATGCACCAAAGAGCTCAGTGGGAGCAGAACCTCAGTGAGACAAGTTGGTGACCATACATATGCACTCCTGCTCCTCTTAAAGGAGAACTATGAGGTGAGTGCTTTTCACTCACCTCATAGTTCAAGCCGACCTGTGACAATGAGACTGTAACAGGTCGGCTCAGTAGATCGGGAGGTGAGCGAACACATGCCGGTGTTCGCTCACTTCTCGATCCTGTCACGGCTCTCTGCCGTGACAGGGGAGGGGGTGGATTCCGCCCTCCCCGATCCGCCAGCGCTGACTGGCGGAACGGACGGGGAGGGGGCGGGTACAGCTGGCTCTGCCTCTAGATAGGCAGAGCCAGCTGTCACTCACGCAGCTGGGCGGATCTCGACATCGATGTCGGGATCCGCTCCGGCTGCGGCGTCTCAGTATACCGCGAGCTGTAGCGCGCGGTATACTGAGCTTAGGTTGACGGGAGGACCCTAGTTTGTGTCCTCCCGTTACCCTAAAGAGAACTATGGGGAAAAGCCCTGACCTCATAGTTCTCCTTTAAAGGATGCATAGTGGGCACATTTGTTTAGAGTGCTGTTAATGCACCCTTTTCTTCATTCTCCTTATCAAGAACACATATCAGCAATTTTTGTTGGGCCTGCCAATGAATCAATTTCCCTCTTCTTCTCAATGGTGCATATTAGCCTTTTTTTTTTACTTTCCCAAGTTTGTATCCCCGCAAACCCTACTAAACAATCTAATTGAAAGTTTCTGGCCTTTTACCATAACCCCACCTTTTCCCCAGTTGTGCTAAGCAGCCACTTGCATTTGTAATGCTGCTCCTTTGCACTTTTGCTCTTTCACATCTGTTAATCTATAGGTTGGACTTGATGGACTTGTGTCTTTTTTCAACCTGACTAACTATGTGACTATGTAATCTTGATCAGGTTTGGACTGTACGACAATACCTCTGTAATGGCATACTTCTTTCGTGTCCGCATGCCACGAGGTGCTAGTTTGGTACTTGGTGAAAGTTCTGTGTTTCTTGGTGTTTTTTTTGTTTTGTTTTTTCTTTTATTATGTCTGTACTATGTTATTGTCAGTATTGGGATCTGTTTGTGAAACTGTTTAATAAACACGATCTGATTTAAAAAAAAAAAATTAATCTTGCCATATTCCAGCCAACTGGCTATGGGGAGTCAGAGGAATTTTTGTGGCTGTTATCCCTATGGCGATTCTACAGATGTCTGATCCACTGCTGCAAATCTAGAAGAAAAAAATGTGTGGCCTGTGCTACGTCAGGTAGCCAGACTTTTAACCAAAAGGCTAAATTACCAGCCTTCATTACTTTGCACAAAATCCATCCCTGCCCTTTACCAGCATGTGGAATACCCTGAGACAGCAGGAGGTGGAGAAGGAGCAGGAGAAGAAAGAGGGTTGATGTGCTGGTGATAAAAAGGAGGAGTAGGGTTGGTGTGCTGGTGGTGAGGAGGGTTACTATTGTTGGCATTGAAGAAGAGTTTTTTGGGGTGACTTTAACGGAAACATTTCACCCCTCTTTTATACAGTGGAAAAATCAGATGTGTGGCAAAGAGGCCCTAATGGTCGCTGGATCCACTGCATTGTTGGCTTAAAAATCGAAAGCTGCCTTCTGTGTGCAGCACATCACCATATACTTGTGCACAACAGTGGCGTGCACCAGTGCACTGCCTACCCCCATTCTTCCTCGTTTGCCATAGTTCCTATAACATTTAGTAAAATCCCTTTATTAAAAAACAAAGTCTACCAGGCCTAAAGTTAGAGGCATAGGTTTTCCATGCAGAAGTTGTGATTTATTTAAGTTTTCTAAACAGTATTTAATTCCTAGATATTTCAAGTTTTAGTTTTATTTTTTCTCTTTTTTTCTATTCTTATTCCACTATAAGGTCGCACCTGCCATGTTGAAGAAAACACAGGCAGGGATGACATTGCAACCCAAGTGCTACCCAGGTACACAAAAGAGTGCACAAGATGAGAGATATTATTTTTTTATTTTTTTAGCAAATGATTTTTATTGAAATACAGCATAGTAATACTAATACAACCCTCCATGAGGGTGTAAGTAAGAAAGAAAAACATATGCATAGCAGATAAGGATCAACATATACATAATAACAATACAGTCTAATAACCAATAACCAGCACAAGTGGATCATGTGAATATTATTCACCGAAACCTGACCGTAAATGAGTGTCTTCACACCCCTAAGATTATCACAGAGTGAAAAAGGTGTAGCACGACAAAAAACAATGGCATAAGGAATAGAAATAAAAGACACAAGCTCTTACTTGGGTGTCCCAGATGTGATTGTGGGAAGGAAGTATCGTCCAAGGAGCCCTAAAGAATGTCTAAACGACCCAGGGTCCCTGCTACCTTGGACTCTAGGTACCACTTTGTATATTGAAACAGTGACATTAAAGCTTCTAGTTGCCTGGAGGACAGCTCGGTCAAAAGGAAGGTGGACCAAGTGGCAAACATTTTTGAAGTATGATCCTGGGTGAATTGGGCTTCCAGTTTGTCAACAGCCATTCATTTGTGCAGGAGTTCCTTCAATAACGCTAAGGAAGGGGGGGAAGGTAGTAACCAATTTATCAATATAGCCTTTTTTGCCACCAGCAGGCATAAATGTTCCCATCTGGAGAGGTGTCTTGGGGCGGATGTGGAGGAGGATATGGGTAGAGAGTGGAATAGACAGACAACTGGTGAACAGGATCTCTGAATCCCCGCATGTGCGCTCATATAAGATAAGACTGAAGACCAAAATTGTTGAGTGTTAGGGCACAGCCACATCAAGTGGTCCAGATCAGGATATTGGGTGTGACATTTAGGGCATGCAGTTAACCAATGTGGAGGGGTGCAGGCGTATCGCAAATTGAAGGCATAGAAAGCTCTGTGTATCAACTTGAACTGAATCTCTCGCCATGTTTCGCAGATGGTAGCCATCCTGAGGGATAGCCATCCGTTAAGTAGCAAATGATCCGTTTCCTCTACCGGCAACTGTAGGAGTGTCGCCCATCTATGGATATGGTTGGGAAACACAGAGGGAAAGTCAGTGCAAACAGATGACCTAAAGTGAGATAGGAGGGTGGAAAGAGAAACCTTCTGTGTTGGCGAGGCTAAAAGGCTATAAAAGGACGTGTGCGTCATTATAGACCATGGGGTAGGGAGGTAAGTGCGGATAAAGTGACAAACTTGTGCGTACTGCAGGAAATGTCTACCTGAGATCCCGTAAGTGCATTGTAGGTCCCTTAACGATTTACATACCCCTTGGGGTTATAGTATGTCCTTTAAAGTATATCGAATATATATATATAATATCCTTCATTTTCCAAAGCAAGAAAACGTTGGATTCCCTGCCTGGGGCGAAGACCGGGGAAGATTAGAGTGGCATCAGGGGAGACACCACCCCAGGGATCCGATATGGTTTCTGGACCTCCCTCCAGGCTATTATGGTGTCTCTCAGGAGGAGATTGGTTTTGACGTGTGCGGGAAGAGTTTTCCATGGTGAGTGGAGGACACCTGATAGGGACCAAGGAGATACCATATTCTGTTCCAAGATTGTGTCAGTAAAATGAGCAGTACCATGAATCCAATCCCTAGCATGCCTAAAGAGGCTGGCCAAATTGTACATCCTAACATCAGGTAAGTTTGCCCCCAACAGAGATTTAGGCCGTTGGAGCTTGCGTAGGGCTATGCGTGGGCGTTTCCCTCTCCAAATAAATGCAGTCAAAGCTTTGTACAACAGGCGAATATCGTCATGCTTGATGAGGAGGGGTACCGTCTGCATGGGGTATAACAATTGTGCAAAACTGATCATACATATTAGGTGGCATCTACCCAATATGGAAAGAGCCACCTCTGCAATTCCTGGGTGATTTTTTTAAGCAGGGGGACATAGTTAAGATGGTATAAATCTATGGCCTGACTGGATAAATGAATACCCAAGTAGGTAAAAGAATGTCTCTGAACCTGTATGTACATCTCTGGAGGCCAGTGGGATGTATCTAGGGGTTTACCTGGGGACAGTGGTAGGATGTCACACTTGTTGCAATTGATTTTTAACCCTGAAAACGAGCCATAATGTAGAATAAGTTTCATAACGTTAGGTACCTGGGAGGCAGGGTCAGACAGTACCAATATGATGTCGTCTGCAAAAAGGGTTAGTCTTACCTCCTGGGAACCCATGGGGCATCCCTGGAATGTCGAGGAGGATGAGAACATACGGGAGAGTGGTTCCAATTGAAAAGCAAAGGGGATAACGGACAACCTTGTCTCGTTCCCTTGTGTAATGCAAAGGGGCGGGACATAGCAGATGAGGTAAGTATACGTGCCTGGGGGAAGTGTAAATAGTATTTATAAAACCCAGAAAAGCGCCTGAGAAACCCATACGGTTCATTACCATGGACAGCCATCGCCAATTTACATTATCAAAAGCTTTCTCCGCATCCAATGACAAAAGAGCCATTGGATGCGAAGTAGGCCCGTTCAGCTGGTGGCTTTCCAAAACCATAAGAATCTTGCGTATATTAGAGACTGCTGATCAACCTGCTACAAAACCCCCCTGATCAGGAGATATCAGCTTCGACAGCACGGCAGCCAATCTATTAGCCAGGATTTTAGATACCATATTGGCATCTAGATTGAGCAGCGATATGGGACGGTAAGAGCCTGCCTGCAAAGGATCTTTCCCTTTTTTGGGCAAAAGGCGGATATATGCATCATTGAAAGTCCGGGAGGTCAATACACCCTGATATAAGGTTTCCAGAGTAGCAGCTATATCCGTAGACAGCAATCTGTAAAATTCTGCAGTGTAACCATCTGGCCCAGGGGCTTTGGAGGGGGGGGGGAGTTTAATGGCCTCCAAAATTTCCGTCATAGGATGTCACCATTTAGCATGACGAGATCTTCCTCAGATAGGGAAGGTAATTTGAAGGCCTCTAGAACCCTGCTCAGGGACGTACAACTTCTGGTAAAAATTGCTAAAAATTTCACCCACTGAGGAAGAATCAGATTGTACCACCCCGTTCTCGTCCATCAGTTGCATGATATGCGAGCTAGGACGCCCCCCGCGGGCTAGATTCGCTAGAAGTCTACCAGATTTGTTGCCAAATTTGAATAGCGCCAGGTCAGCCGGGCTCCTAAGTATCAGGGCATGTTGGTGGAGCCAGTGGTCGCAGGCTATTTTGGCTGCCAGCCAAGATGACCTATTGGCCGGGGATGGGTCGGTTTTGTAATCAAGGTATGTGCGTCTGGCCGCCGTGCTTGCTTCCGCGTTCTCACTCCTGATCAACTTCTTCTTAACATTAGCATATGTCATTATATGACCCCGCAACACCGCCTTCGCGGCTTCCCAAAACAAGACAGGATCAGAGACATGAGCAGCATTATCAGTTGCGTAGTCACACCACCATTTTTGGAGTTCCGCCTGAAAAGAATTGTCCTTCGCCAGATAGGTGGGGAACCTCCAAATGATGGGGTGGCTAGGCATGCCAATATCCCTTAGAGTGATCAACACTGGAGCGTGATCCGAGATCACCATGTCCCCTATAGTCACCGAGTCCACTTTGGCCAGTAGGGAGGATGATGCAAAAAAAAGATCAATCCTGGACAACGAGCTGTGGGCATGAGAGAAATGGGTGAATTCTCTGTCTAGTGGGTGAAAGTGTCTCCATGCATCCGTAAGTCCAGTAGCCTCAATCCAAGTGGTCAGCCGAGCATCTTGTAAGTTGCGATAGGGAGCCCTGGGTGGAACTTCCCAAGAACGATCCTCTGGAGTAGATGGAACTGCATTAAAGTCACCGCCAATGAGGAGAAAGGAGGGAGGCGGAGTTGATGAACTCTGCGTCAAGAGGTAATCCAGGAAAGTTTTGTTATCTGCGTTTGGGCCATAAACATTTCACAGGTGTAACTTGTGGGCACCCAGTTGCAGGGATAGTAGGGACCACCTGCTGAGGGTGACCACACCCGCCGATTTACCTGCGGCAGGGGCACCAAGGGTCGTGCCTACCCATGATTGCTGCATGCGTGCGATATCAGGTTCCTTAAGGTGGGTTTCCTGGAGGAGGGCGATGTCCACCTTTAGCTTTTTGAGATGGCGTAAGATTTGACGTCGTTGATTGGGAGACTTCAGACCCTTTACGTTCCAGGTAACTGTTCAAGGCGGGTCCCATAGTATCCGTGTGGGATTGTAGAAGACTTCAAGCGACAATTGCCATAGGCTGGTATGGGTTCTCACGGGCATCCCAGTGCTCCCGAAGATACACTGTAGCTTACGTGCGTGAGGAGCAGTTTGGGGTGAAGAAGGTGCGTGTATTGATCCATAGTAAGGAGGAGCATGTCTCCAGACATGCAGAGGCATAGTACGCAGGTTGGGGAAGTGCAGAACTTGAGCGGGCTGGTTAGAGAACTGAAGAAACAAAAATGCAAAAGCAAAACAAAAAACACCCATGGTACGTGACTACCTTTTTCCCCGATGCGAGCGGTGAGAGACTGACCACGCGTGAGATCGCTTCTGGTACTCACGTATCCGCGTCAGTGCTGTGAGTGATCCAGTAACATGTAGATCCCGCCATCCTGAGTGTGGAGAAAACAGTGGTGCCTAGATAAACCATAAAGTCAAAGAACAAGGAACAGCAAAGTACCTGTAGAAAAGCGGCCTCTAGGCCCAGAACATCTGCACCACAACCGCGCCCAACCCCTCAGGCGCTAAAATACAAAAAAAAACTTGGCCTCTCCCCTTGACTCTTCAGGCCTTCTTCTTCCCAGGAGGACTCTTGGACAGGGATAATGATGAGGTATTCCCCCTGGAGTCGAGGAATCTTTGGGCTTGGGCCGCTGAAGTAAAACGCCATTCTTTACCATCTTCTGTGGAAAATCGGAGCACTGCAGGGTATTGCAGCGGAAATTTTATGCGATGATGAACCAGTGTTTGGCACACGTCGTGGAAGGATTTTCGCATTTTAGATGTTTCCATGGAATAATCTGCGAAAAGTAATAGCTTGAGACCCTCCACTACAAGGTTGCGTTGAGCGCGATAGCATTGGAATATATTCTGTTTGTCGTAATAATCCAAGACCTCTGGTGAAAAGTCTGGAAATATCATTATCTTAGCACCATTAAAGAACACATCCTGCAAAAGTCTCGATCTTCTCATTATAGACTCCTTGGGGGGATTTATCAACACTGGAGCAGAGAGAATCTGGAGCAGTTGCCCATGGCAACCAATCAGCATATCATCAGTTTGCTCAGGTAAGATTTGAAAATGAGACAGAGAAGCTGATTGGCTGCAGTGCAAATCTGCTCCAGATTTTGTCTGCTCCAGTTTTTATAAATTCCCCCACCCTTATCTCAATAGTTTAGTATATGTATCAAGAGGGGGCGGGGCATGCTACCAGGAATTTTTGCTCTTGTAGGCACTCTATGGGCGTGCTCAACTGCAAACAGTGGAGATAAGTACTCTTTACCAATTGTTTCTAGCAGCCAGTTTTCCACAAACTGCATTATCACCTTCCACCCCTTCCGGGAGACCTATATTGCATAAATTATTGTGACATAGACAATTTTCAAGATCTTCCACTTTCTGGATATTTGCCTCCATAATCTGTTATTTTTTTAACACCAGTAGAGAGTGGAAATAACTTATCTTCAATAGTGCTTACACGATTTTCTAGCTCAAGGATACCTTCCCGTGCCTTCTGCACAACTTGCTGCAGCAGCAGAAAGTCTGCCCGTATACCTTGTAGTTGATCTGCAAGACACACCACTGATGCAGTACATTGGCTTATAGCTATCATCACATCTTTCAGAGTTGGTTCTGACACTTGTACCTCATTTCCACGCTCCTCCATTTGCACAGCTAAAGATATAGTAGTCAATTCAGCAATCTGGCTCTGTAACTCAGAGCTGCCCCCACCCTGGTTAGTTTCAATTAATGATTTATCCATGCCCCCTAAGCCATCCCTCTGTTTTGTCCTGTTTAACTTGGCTGCTGTTGAATTGCTAGGTACTTGCCGTGGTGATCCTCCAGCATCATTCTTTCCAGAAGTCGTATGCCATGCAAACTGTTCCAGTCAAGCTGTTGCTGCATTCTTCTGCCTCTCCTTTAATGATCACTCCCCACGTGGAGCCGTTGTGGAGTTGCCATTGTTTTGGGTGTTCCATGCTGCTACTCCCGCAGCCCCTGCAGTCTTTTTCATGCTGGTCATCACTGCCGGACCCCGTAAACCTGGCCGTAAACCTGGCTTAGTTTACCTCTGCGTCGGCAGCCATGCAGCGTGGAGACGGCTGTCATGGGAGCCAGGAAACCAGACCACACAGAAACGCAGGTAAAATACAGCTGTTTATTTAAAGGAACATAAATAAACATTCATCAGGGAGCAGCGAGGTCAGGAACAAGCCGGTCAAGTCCAATGTGGGTACATCTGCCGAGCCGGGATCACGTCCAAAGCGGGTAGTCGTCCAAGCCAGGGTCAAGTCCAAAGCGGGTAGTCGTCCAAGCCGGAATCGAGTCCAATGCGGGTACGTCTGCCGATGCGGGGGATCGAGAGCCAGAGGAAACGTCAGCCGGACCGGATCATACACAGGAACACACAAAGGAACTCAGATCGCCAGAGATGCACCTTGGAGCACAAACGCAAGGGCAATGAACCTGAATCCTGAGCAGACTGACATAGTCAGGTGTTGCCGCATCATCACTGTGCGACGCCCAGGCAGCAGGCAAGCAATTATGCAATCAGAGGATATAAAAGAGACTGCAGTCTGCACATGTCCAAAATGGCTGCTACCATGAGGACAAGGTACATGCTACACCGGCGTCCGCTGCTCTGCCTGCTCTATCCACCCGGCTGACAGCTTCAGAGGTTAACAATACCTCCCTAGCTTCCTTGCTGGTGCAGAGACGCATGCCACGCTTCTACATCCACTGTTGGCCATGCCCCTGACACTGATAATTTAGCATGGCAACTGGTGTGAGGGTGTTTAGCAAGGGGTGTAAACAAGGACTCTCAGCAAGTTTTATTCTTCATAGTTCAGTCCTCTTCTCTGTATATATTTATTTTTATGTCAGCCTTCTACATGAATCTGATATTGAGATACAACCGTAACAACTGGCAACTGTTCTTTGTCACTCCCAGCATCAGTAGCATGCACAATTCAGCACTGTTTATAGGGGGGGGGGGGAGGGGA
>NW_017307013.1:566388-576538 GCF_000935625.1 Nanorana parkeri
AACGCGCGCGGTTAGAGGGGGGGGGGGGGTAGAGAAGCTGAATTTGATCACATAGAGAACAGATTTATGGCAGGAAGACATAGGTTAAACTAATAAATAATAATTATAAGCTGTTTATATTTATTATAAAGGACAACTGTAGCAGTTTGTTAATGCTAATTAGACATCTTTTTTTTTAAGGTTTACACTCCTTAGATGGGTTCTCCTTAATATACATTAAAGATATAATTTGTAAGTGCAAAAGAGTGACACTATTGGCATGGCTTTCTGGAAGACAATGCAGACACGAACTGCCAAAGGCTAAGTTTACTCTCGGTTGGAGTATCCTACTGAAATAAGAATTAGAGTTGATCCTGGAATTCAAAGTGTTAGATTCTGATTGAATTTCATGAATTTGTCCTGAGCCAAATTCTAAATTCAGTCTTATTTTTGCTGTTTTCCTTCCCAAATTGCTCAGGCTGCTTCCTTTTTATATCTACATCTGTTGTTTCCTACACTCCCTTTGCTTGACTTCAAGTGCCACTAGTTTCCACACTTCTATCTTAGCATTCCTGATACAATTTATGAGTAAGTGCATTAGGGTGCTTCAGCCTTATATCTGCTATCTTTTTCCTGAGCACCTTTAGATTGTTTACCAGTGCTAAAAGGTCCCACTTTCCTAGTTTAGTATCCCTGGTATACATTTTTAGGGCTCCTAAGGCTGCTAGGCGCAACTTCCAATTTTCTGATTTTCCTAGACTGCTTCCTGGTTTTCTACTTTTTTTGGCCTCATTATTTCTTTAGGCAGGGCTGCCAGTAGCTTGCTAAACCATTCTGCACAATTCTGCCTCATATCCTTCTCTCTAATACACACATTTTGGAGCCTAGTTCAGGTTCTCTTTGGCTTCAAAGGGACTTCCAATTCAGAAAGTTTGAATTTCAGCAGCTTTTTAAAATAGTCAACCAAACCACACCTGCTTTAAATGTTCAAAAGTTTACTTGTTTCTAATAATATAGTAGTTTTTCGGTTAGCCCTAGAGTGCCTAGCCAAAAGTAAACTATCATTCTGGGGAAACTCGGCTTTGTGAGCAGTTATTAAAAAAATGGTTGTTACAAACCTTAAGATAATTTACTGAAATAATTTGTTTCTGTCTATGAGAAATAAAGTAAGCATCAGAATGGATTCTGGTCAGATAAATGATTGTTCCAGCTATTCTGTATCTTGTTTCAGCAGATGTAGGCAAATTCTCTTTAAACAAGTCTCAATGACAAAGAAGAGAACACATTCTCAAAATCAATACATCAAGTAAAAGCAAATAAAATAGCAAGTAGATATTGCTTTCTCTTGTATTGCTGGAATTGCGCAAACATCCTCAGAAATGTGTGACATGAGCTATCACCACCATTAGAAAATAATAATTTTCATTGTGCTTCAGGGTACATTTTGTATTTTTAAGCCTGCCTAATTTACTGGGCTAGATCTCTTGCTGCATTTGCGTAAAATAGCTCATCTTAAAGTTTCTAAATATAAAGCAATACTGTTACTGATTCACTTGAATACTGACTGTACACATTCCGCATTACATTCATGTCTATTAAAAATACACATTGTACAGCTGTCACTTTTTTCCCTTTATTATTATATTATTTCCATTCAATTTAGAATATTATTTTCAGAATATGTAAACATAGTGTGGGCTTTGCAATTCCGAGTTATTTATAAACATGTAAAAGTATTAAAAATATTGAATGGCCAATGTAAAATTCTAAATTGTTTTCATTGCACTGTCAACAATGAATTTTGTTGTAATCAGAATTTCCCTGAATCCCCAACCACTACACATTTTACTTTCCTACTTCATCTATCACTGCACTATGAAAAGAGTTAGTGCCCTACCACCTTAGGCAACAGCTATGTAGTTATCTGGCCCTGAGGGCAATAACAGAAATGGATAGTTATGTGATCTCTGACTAAAGCTCATTAAACACATCTATCACACACTGCAGTATCCTCACAGTATTTTGCCATTTCAAAGCTGCTAGCCTCTGACACCCATCACACAAAGACAAAAGTGTAGTTAATAGGATATACTGTCTCATTTTTGTGATAAGTGGTTGTTGTCACCTTTTTGTAGACTACCAGTATGATGCAAGGTTACTTATGCACTATGATGTCATGTACAGGAACAACCCCAAACCCTCAAAGGTATAACTTTTCTCTTGTATTTTTTTCAAGTACCAACAGTTATGTGTAGAGTATATACAGTATACTCCTATACTAAATAGGGGGTTTAAGAGAGGGTGCTTACATGCAAATTAAAATAAATTGTTTCTCGGTTACGTTTAAACAACTAAAGCAGTCTGTAAGACACCTTACCTATTTGCAATGGCAACACATAAATGGACAGATAAATGTTTTCCTTATTTTTAAATAAAAAAAGCAAAACTCACTAAATAGCGTTAAAGAAAATTTAATTCTGTCTTCACATTCCACATCAGATGTGGTCTTCATTAAAAATTCCCATATCTGTTCTGTAGTTTAATCAACAGGAATGTATCAATATTTCACATGTTCAAGTAAGTTATAAAAGCATATACTATACGGATTCAGGACCTATGAAGTTCTAGTAGTGGAATCCAGGCAGAGGTCCATAAAATTAAATAGAACAAATCTAATTTGTAAAAAAAGGTATGTATTCAAGAGACAAGACCTACTCACAATGTATGGCCAAACCACAGACATGTATCAGGAAGTTCCAGCTTAAAAAAAACATGCAGAGTATGTTATGTATAGGTTTAGCAGTGTATAAAAGAGTAATAGACTCAGACACAAAAAGCGATACGATATACAGTTATTAGAATACTTACAGTATATATGAAAGAAAACACATTAGTTGAGCTTTTGGGCAGCTGAAGAGCCCTGTTACCTATTTCAGTGCTCAACATTAATACTACACTTTACCATGTCCTACCATGAGACTAAAGCATGTTTGGGAATTGTCCTTAAATATCTCTTACAAATATTGATTCATTGATAAAACAAAGTTATTAACCAATCACAATTGGCTGGAAATCATGGTTTTATGAATTAAATGTTTCTTTAAAATAAAAAAATAGAAACAATTAGTTTATTAAAGAACTGCTATTGTGCAGCATCCATGCATATAGAATATGAACAGATGCTGAAATATGGCATACAGAATAAGAGGAGTTTTATTTTGCAGATCCATGCATACAGGAAAAAAGGCACACACTGAGAATTACCCCCATACAGAATAACTTTCAAAGTATTTTATTAATTTTACAAAGTAGAATATAAAACAATAAAATAGCACATGATGCACAGTCAGTATAGCATACAATTGCATTTCAGATTCTTCCACATTAGCATAGTCAAGTAGTAGGGGGGGGGATCACTAGATGCCATACACACCATATATAATAGTTCTTTAAAACTGATCATATCTATCACCCTATTCTTGCCAATGTATCCCCCATCAGCAAAAACAAAACCTCAAAACAGTCTGAGAGGAATATCTGGCATAGGGATCCGCCTATGTCTGCAGCAAACATTTGTTATGATCTCCTCCATATCTATATAAATAGAAGACTTTCTTTCCAACATCGATGCACTAAACAGCTCACGTGTGCGAGCATAATGAAAGAAAAAAAAAAGACAGACACTAAAAGGAAAAGGAAATAGATGCTAAAGGACGCAGAACAGCTTAAGAGTCCGAAAAGAGTAGCTCCATCCCCGACCAAATAGCTCAACATCTACTTAAACATTAAACATAGTCCCCAGAGAAAGATTCCAGAAAAATTGTTCAATGAAAATTACCCGGTTTCCAGCACCCCTGTATATAACAACCAGGGGGTCCACTTCAATTCAAAGCTTGTTTTAGTATCTTGGAGGATGCTGTGAAGTTTCTCATGGACCATAATCCACAACATTTTTTGTTTAACCGAGTGGAATGGAATTGTTGGCGTTTTCCAAGCCCTAGCTATGGTTATTTTGGCTGCCAACAAAAATAAATTAATTAATTTATCCAAAGCTTTAGACAGTCCTGGAATATGGCAATTCAGCAACACATATTGGGGATCTCTTGGGACTCTCACCCCAGTAACCCTAAATATGAGAGCATACAGCCGGTTCCAATACAGAATAAGATTAGTAGTGCTGTGTATCACCCAAACACATAGAATAAGTACTGATAGCAAGAATTGCACCTAGCATGTAGGACAACAGCAGAAGTACTGTGCGGCATCAAAATGCAGAATAAAACATGTACTATAGTTACAGCATGTATAAAGAACAAGATAAGTGCTACTGTGCCATGTTCATACATATAGAATAAGAACCAATACTGAAAAAAAATTATATCCAGCAAGTAAATCAAAAGAAGTGCCACTCAGAAGTGCACATGTGTAAATGACAAATAACTTGGGAAATAGTTAAAAAAAATCAAATATGCTTTGGTCATCATACATGAAAACTCTTACTTACTGCTTCACACTGGCAAAAACACAAACGTTACAATTTTGACACACAGTGCCCTGCACGTTTTCCTGGCCAAATACACTGAGCAGTGGTTTTTCTAAAAATGAGTGTAGAGGAAAGCTGGACATCTATTCTGAAAAATAAATAAGGCTGAGTTGACAGCATTTATCCAACACCCTTTGTGGTCTAACACCTTTGGGGATCAAGAAAGGAAGCCTTGCTGTGGCTAATGGACTGTAAAAATGTAATGAAAACTAGTACAAGTTTTAAGTGTGCAAAGCATGAGAACAGGAATCCTATTCTGCCTCACCATGCCAGTAAAATATGACCGGATGTCACTTTGGCAAACCCTATCTTAGTGGCACTCCTAAAAGGCTCCTCCTTCTTTTTGCCCAATGGAACCATTCTCTCATTTAATTTTCTATTTTTAAGACACTGATCAAAGGTATCTGCTTGATAAGCATGCAGCAGGACTAATTTATAAGAGCAACCGTGCAAGTCAGGGTGTACACATGTACTTCAACTTGTGTTTACATTTTCCCCATGACTTTTTACCAGGTCATTGACAATGTAAGGATCCAAACTGTCCTTAAATATGGCCACAAATCTATACAGCCACAACATTAACTGTCTTTTAGTTAGAGTGGAACGTTGTTGTTTTTGGAATGGTTGAGGTATTATAATAATGTGTAAGTTTGCATAGCATACACACATCTCCATTGCCCATCCATGCCCCCACTCATCATTCCATCACCACAATTGACATCTTCTGCTGCTCTTCTCCAGAGTTCATTATATTTCAGTCCTGCTGTTGGGCAGCTACTGATGATGTAACTCGTACACACTCATGCTCCCAGCACATTACCATTTTAGTTCACCTCAGCTTCAACAGGACCAGGCATATTTTTATTTTGAAACATAATTGTGCTAGAATGTAGAAGATGCATATACTTATGAATGTATATAAAAACATTTAAAATATTTTATAAATATAATTATTTTATGTGTTTTATAGCTTCAATTGCCATTAATATGCTTGATCTTTGCATTTTTAATCTATAAAATTAATCACACTTGTAGTTTCAATGAACAATACTTAATTAAGAAATGAAATATGTTGTGTGCTATAAATATCTAGTTACAACCAGCAACATGGATATCATAGAAAGTTCACGAATAAATTCACTGAACATTACACTTTTAGGCAATAGGTTTGTAAAAAAAGATATTGCAAGCTTAGTTTATTTTCTGTAAATATGTATGACTGTGACAGAAATATCCATTTATCATTTTTATAGTGCATGAGTGTTACCATAACCAAAATAAAAATATAATCAGCATTTTGAGGAGTACAATGATGTAGAAAAAAACTAAATACAGTTATAGAGCAAAATCAAAAGGTAATTTAGGGTCATAAAGAGGGACAAGCAATGTATTTATTTGTATATTTTATATCTATTAGTATTTTTGGTACACACAATACATATTTTAATCATAAAAACTACAACATCAATAGAATAATGTATTTCTTTCTTTTTTATTAGGGGCAGCAGGACCAGAAGTAATTTAGAGAGAACAAACTAATGACTACAGAAAGAATTGGACACTGGGAAATAAAAAAATTGTTACCCAGTCCAGTAAAACTGTTAGCCAGTGGACTGTTGTCCCCTGATTGAATTCACGTTCTCTTTGGAGAATGTATCTCTTAGCTCCTTCAGGTGAGACTCCCTTCTCCTTCTCATCTATGGAGAAGGTTTCTACATCTATGCTAGATGTTATGAACAAAGTCATTGCCATGATAGCTGAATGAGAATGCAGGGCCTGTAAGTGTATCTCCACACCACCCCTCTTGAGTCCTTGGGTAATGTAGACATTCCTGCAGCTGTGGCAGCCTCTAAACCTTTTGTTCTGAATGGGTTGTGGGATGAGGAGTCTCACATATGCTTTATGAACTATTTTGTACCTAATGAGCCTCAGCCTGCTGATATAGCTCCCAAGCCTAAAGTCCATTTCTACCATTGTAAGTTAATAGCATTTATTGCGGTAATGAAGAGGTGCAATGATGATGTACTGTATACATGTGCACATTTTCATGACTCACATTGCAGGCTTTCTTCATTTTGTTTAATGAAGGTTTTATTAGGCCTGAAGCCTAAACATTTGAAATTTTCTCCACAGGAAAATCAGTCTGAAATCAGGGTGCCAGACTGTAATCAGCTGCCCACCTTCCTTGTCCCCATGCCGATGGGGACAGGGGCCTCTTCCCCACAACCCTGACCCTAAAGGGTCTGGTATGGATTTTGGGGGAACCCCATGCACTTTTTTGTGTTTTAACTTGGGGGGGGGGTCCCTCCTAGCATTCCTACCAGACCTAAAGGTCTGGTATGAATTGGTGGGGAACCTCACGCTTTTTTTCATCTTCTGCAAACTAAAAAAAAATAAAAAAAATGTGATTTTTTTTCCTAATGTCATTTTGCTGCAACGAAACTTCATCCAAAAATGAAATTTCAACCAGACTACCGCTAAAAAATAAAATTTTGTCCAAAGAACGAAATTTTGACTGGACTACCGCTAACGAATTTTGTCCGAATTCCGAAACAAATTTAATTTTGGACCCGAATCCGAAAAGCAAAATAATGCACAATTCGAATCAAAACAAAACTAAACTAAACAAATGTTTTGCTGGTGCACATGTCTATTGTGCTGTGCTTATCTTGCAGCCACTGCTTTCTTTCGAAAGACTGACTTTCTTTTTGTAATTGCAGAAGGTCCCCATAAAGAACCAACTTCTTGTTCCATCATTTCTATGTGGTTCAGACAGATCATCATTCAAGCCTATCAGCTGAAAAACAAGCTACCACCTTTTCCTGTCAAGACGCACTCTACTAAATCTATATGTACTTAGTGGGTCTTTCTATATCAGGCACCTGTTTCTCAGATTTGCCAGACCACCACCTGGTCTTCTGTGCATAAGTTTCCTAAGCTTTACCAGGTAGATGTTCAAGCCTGAGTTGATACAAGCTTCAGGCACAAGGTCCTTCAGATTGTTCCCAGTTCTTACACTGTTGTTATTTGTGCTTGTTAGTGTCTCGGTGCTGTTGCCCACTCCTCAGTTGGACTTCCTTTGGATGTCCCAGATGTCTCTTAATTACTTTTGATCTTGTGTCCGTTAATTATAGATAAAGAAGGTGGCATTTTTGTACTAACCTTAAAACATAGTTACATAGTATTTGAGGTTGAATAAAGACACATGTCCATCAAGTTCAACCTATTGTGTTTATGTGTATGGTCCTACTGATGTGTGGGTATTTATAGGTCCCTGTGTGTTCTCATTCGTAAAAGTACTTATACCCCTGTATATTACAGTCCCTGAGGAAATCGTCTAATCGCCTCTTGAATGATTACACACTCTCTGGACCCTGACTGCTCTAACAGAGAAGAAACCCCTTCACCCTTGTGCTGAAATTTTTTCTCCACTAATTTTAGGTGGTGGCCTCTTGTCCTTGTCATGGAGTTAATTGTAAACAGTTTGCTGCTAATGTTGCTATCCCCGGTAAACATTTTGTACATGGAAATCATGTCCCCCCTTAATCGCCTTGCTTCCAATGAGAACATATTTAAATTTAGTAGCCTGTTCTCATAGCCCAGGTTCTCCATCCCCTTTATGAGTTTGGTCGCCCTCCTCTGCACACTTTCTAGTTCAAAGACATCCTTTCTGTTCACTGGTGCCAAAACTGGACCGCATACTACAGATGAGGCCGAACCAGTGATCTATAAAGTGGCACAATTATAGACTTGTCCCTGCAAAACATTCCCCTCTTAATACAGGACAGGACCCTACTTGTTTTGTTTACCTCAGCCTGTCACTGCGAGCTATTATTCAGCCTGTGGCCTACAATGACCCCCAAATCTATTTCCCTTTGGAACTTCCCCAGCGGAGCTTCCATTAGTGTGTAATTGGCTTTCTTATTTTTAACCCCAAAGTGCACAACTTTACATTTATCTACATTAAACCTCATCTGCCATGTAGTTGCCCACTCCCCTATTTTATCCAGATCCTCCTATAATGTTATAACCTTAAAACACATTTCCTGGAGTTTATTAAGGGACATGGGTCCCACCGCTCTGTATTTGAGATCTACTCCCAATAATGCTTTTCTACAAAACTGAAGCATGATGAGAGTGCGGGGTGTAATACCTGACTTGCTAAAAGCTTTTTTGTTTGCCAGTCCAACTCCCTCTATAGCCAGCAGTATAAACTAGCTGCCAGTGAATTACTTCTGGACCTGTGTTCCTTAAAGAATTCCAAAATATTTTTTATGGTAAGTACAACATTCTTGTTATTGTTTATGAAACACACCTCAAATTTTCACTGATACACATATTTAAAATGAAACACACAGAGTTTGAGTGAAATTCCAGTTTTGTTTAGAAGAAAAAAAAACAAAAAACCTACTTAGATCAACTGTATACATGGTAACCTCATTGCACACTCTTACCTCGTTCTCTTCTGTAGATACTGAGATAAGGTATGCACTATAATTCCACAATCAGCCCCAGTATTGTTATAAAAATGTGCAATATAAAACAAAATCTTAGCAAGTAACTAACCAATGCTGGATGGTTCATGCAGGAGCGGGTTAGCAGGCCAGATGCAGGCTGAATCCTCAGAAAATGAAGAGCCTGGAAACCCTTTTTGCGGGACTATAAGTTAAATATGTCATATCTAAAAAAAGAACATGGCACCTTTGTCTTGATGAAGAATGAGGCTCTGAACAGAATTAACTGCAGATATTGCAGATTTGTATAATCTGTTTTTATATTAACTAGGTGGATTCATCAAGCTGGCACTCTTTGTCGTCTCTTCTTTGTACTTGCAACTTACCCTTTATTCACAGGCAGTTATCTTTGCATGTCAAACAGATTAAAAACAATAAAGATTGTTGTTTTAACTTCTTCAAAAGGCACACATTTTAAATAAACAAAAATGTTTAACATACCAAGATAACTTCCAGCAGATAAAGTGTTAAGATGCAGGTACAAAGAAGAAAGGACTGGAAGCACCATGTTGGTGCTATATCTATTTTGCCTACCTGCAATAGCAGTGTAGGATCATTTCCCTCAAAATTTCTACTACAAAACCTGTATGCCTAATGCAGTGTTCCCTAGACTCTAAAAATTGCAAAGTGTCCACTTAGCTAAAACATGATAAGTCAGCTGATGTTTTTACTTGAGTTAAAATAAAGCCAGAATTTACAACAGTTTGTATTAAGGATATAGTGTAAGTGTGTGCAGAAGCACTAACATTTATGTAATAATATAAAATATCCTGATGGTTATTTACATTGCTACTAACTACAACTAATTTTTTTAACTAATAGACCACCTCTTTCAGCACTTTGAGGTTAGGAGGGCTTATAATGTTTGGTCCCTGAAATTATGTATCTGATATGCTAAAACAAATTGGGGAGCTACTACTGGGTACTGACCAAGTAGTTTGCTCAAAAAAAAAGGCTTACAGTTAGTTAACAGTACTGCTGTCCACTTTATCCTGGCAACTTATATCCACAGCACTGGGCCGTAGTAGTGTACTGACTTGCTGACAGCTCTCCTGCTGCCTGTTTTCAATCTAGCCATTTTTTACACAATCTTTTTGTTTGGGAAAAAAAGGCC
>NW_017307013.1:576638-593382 GCF_000935625.1 Nanorana parkeri
TATATATATAGCAGTCTGCAAAAAAATAGTCTTTATTACAAAAGCATTAAAATCATGACATCCAATACATAAATATATACAATACTTACTTCCTTCTTACAATGCCATCACCATATAATTGTGTTACATTGAGTAATATCCACTAGAGAGGGGAGGGGAGGCTGTAAACTATTTATTGAATTAAAGTCCATTTTTTTTTAAGAGATAGGAAGTTTATTACAAATTATACAAACATTTGTAGTTAACAGAATACAGTAAATAAGGTCTATTCATAATCTCCAAAACCAATACTGTTACTTATACATAGATATCAATACAGTACATACAGAAAATCTATGCAGTCTTGAACATAAAAACCATATGTACTTTGCTAGGACAGACCCACCAGGAGAATGAGGGCAGTATTGGTTAATTTCAGGTCACCTGCTGCTGTTCTCTTTTATGGGTCCCTCCTATTTCAATAAGTCAAGAACATGGATATCAGGGTCTCAAAACTTGGGTCCTTACAGTGATATTGCAACTGCTTCCATAGATCACAGTCTCCCAGACACTCAGAAAGGTCTGAACATTACAGCAGGTTTCTGCATACTGTTGCCCACACAGGCCCTATCTCCACTGTATCACTGCTAAGTTGCAGACAAGATTGCATGGTGTTGTGCAGGTTCAAAACTTGCATTTTTGTTTTTCTAAATTTAATTGGCAGCTATCAAATGGTGCCAACCCTTCCTCTTAATAGACAAGTGTTATGTCATCACAGAGCATTGACATCTTCTAACATTTTAGCAGTGCACCTGATTGAAAGAAGGAAATCACCTTGTTACATCAAGATGTTATATTGTATTATATCATATACAAGGCATTTCAATGTGATTGTTGTGTAGATGTAACACTGACCCCTGTGCAGCATGGGAGATTCATAAAACAAATTAAATCTTTAAACCTTTTAAAACAAAGGGGTCTATTCACGAAGCAGCCGAAGGATCTAGCTGTAGCTTCGGCTGATCCTTCGGCTAGCTTCGGCCCCAGAACCCCTTCGGTTCAGTAGCTGCTGTACGGGCTATTCACTTGCAGAGAGATCAGCATCCCTGGTTACCAGCTAACCAGGGACACTGATCTCCAGACAGCATAACTCGCCTGGGCGCTCCGGGAGTCTCCCGGCCGCCCAGAAGAGAAACACTGCTTTTCCTTTTTTTTCTTATTCTGACACGGAGCCGTGTCAGAATAAAAAAAAAATAAAACATTTTCACCATAGGAATGCCTTGCTAGATTCCTATTGGCTATTTAAATTTGCAATAGCCAATAGCAAACTAGCTGCACCCGCCCACTGCTGCAGTTCTCCATCAGGTCCCCACTAATGATTGACAGCAGCAGAGGGCGGGTACAATAGCTAGTTTGCTATTGAAAATTGAAATAGCCAATAGGAATCTAGCAATGCATTCCTATGGCGAAATTTTTTTTTTCTTTTTACGGCAGCAGAACTGCCGGCCAATAGAAAACAGTTGGGCGGAGCTAGCTGTCACTGCTAGCTCCGCACAATAATTTTCTATTTATTTTTTTCTACTTTTTAAACAATTTTTCTGTTCTGCTCGGTCTCACAGACGCTCAGCGGCATTCGGCCATTCACTCACCGCTAGTCGGCATCTATAAGAATAGACCGAACAGCAGCGAGTAGCCTGCCGGAGGTTCGGCTTAGCCGATCCAGATGTTGGATCGGCTGAGTCGAACTCCATGCTGAGCATGTTCGGCCGACCCGAAGCCACCCGATGTACGGCTGATTTCAGCCAATATACGGCTGAAATCAGCCGTACCAGCCTGAAGTGAATAGCCGAACAGCCTACGGCAGCTTAGTGAATAGACCCCAAAGTGTCTGGATATCTTAAGCAATCAGACACACAAGACCGGTGTCCATAAAATCCAAAATGTATTGTAGTCAATTCCATACAGAGTCCAGAATACAGTTTATATACCACCAAAAGACCTCTTCCAAATCAGTGCCTCTCATGCATTTCACCACCTGGGCTTAATCATAGATTAATGATGTCCTCTATGATATAGCCCAGGTAATGAAACGCGTGATAGGCGCTGGTGTGGGAGAGGTCTTTTGGTGGTGTATACACTGTATTATGGACTCTGTATGGAATTTACTACAATAAATTTGGGGTTTTATGGACCCTGGTCTTGTGCGGCTGATTGTGGAACAATTGTTGAAGGTGAGAGCACAATTTAGTCTGCACTAAGGATGGGCTGCATGTTCGAGTCGACCATAGGTTCGACTCGAACATTGCATGTTCTAGCGTTCGCCGAACGCCGACCATTATGGGATGTCCGTGGTCTGTTCGACCCCGGCACATCCCACAATGCACTGCACTGTCCGAAAACGGTAATTGGCTACAGTCCTGCACCTGACCGCAGGTCAGGTGCAAGACTGTGCCAATCAGGGCTCAGTACAAATGTAGAGCCATGATTGGGCAGAGTCACGATGACTCTGCCCAATCATGTCTCACAGCTAAGTCCCTGCAGCACACTATATAAGGCTGCTGACACCGCGGCCCCATGTAGTGTGCTGTAGGAGATAGAGAGGGTTCTAGTATAGTTAGTTACAGTCAGCAGATAGATAGAATTTCTGAGTTCTACCCCCATAGACTTGCATTGAGTTCTAATTTCGAGTTAGAACTTTTTCCATGTTCGAAAGTTCGAGTTAGAACCGAACACGGGGGTGTTCGGCTCATCACTAGTCTGCACCCGTCGAAAGTACTGATCTGCAGTCTGAGTTTGAATCGGAGCTGTGAGTTATGGTGTTTTTGAAGGTGTCTGGATATGTTTAACATTGATGAAAACTTTTGTCCTTGGAAACTGATGGAATATTGTAGAACATGAATGAGTTGCGCAATGCGAACATTGCGCATTATGTATGTTGCAATGTGTCTGTGTTTATAAAAGCAGTTCCTGTGTTACATGTGTAATATAACTAGAGTATATGCCCTTCAAACACATCAGTGTAAAAGCTATAAAGTATTACAAATGTATTGAGTGAACAGTAAGTTTAGTACACATGTAGTATGTAGCAATGTGTACATGTGTACATATTACATGTCTTGTATGAAACAGTGTGAGTGGTGGTACATTTAGAGTCATGTGACCTAGGCATTGATCAGTAGAATCCCACACAAACAGTTTTTCTCTTCCTTCCATTTCACCTTTGATCTCTCCTCTGCTCCTCTCTTTCCACACTAGTTGCACAGGCCCAGCTTTCTTTCACCTCTTCCCACTATTCTCTGCTGTTCGTCCTCATTGCCCCTCCTTTCAGGTGTCCCAGGCTCCCCTGTTTTTTTTTTTTTTATTGCCCTCCTTTCCCTGCTTGCTAGGCACTGTCATTATAAGGGAGAGCTTGGGGAAAGCACATGGGCATGAGGCCAGGCTGTCTTAATAGAGTGATGAGCAACTCCGAGAAAGGAGCCAGTCAAGAGGAAGTGGACATATGGAATGCAGAAGAATGGAGAAGGCAACACAATAAAGCAGTTTTAAAAGGGTTCTGAGCAACTGAATATCTAGAGCAGTGGCTCTCAACTTTAGTATGACCAGAGACTGGTAAATTCTTTAAAAAAGTTTCATGCCTTAACAGTAAAAAATAAAGTTTATACTCATTAAATAAAAGTATCAGAATGCAAAGCATGGCATTTAGTAGTCAGTAGGAGGAAAACCACTCTGGCATAAGTAGTCAGTAGGAGCAAAAGACTCCTTGATGTTGGTGTTAGTGGGAACATTTAAGGGGTTTGAACTGTGCTAGTTGATGAGGACAAGGTCCTCTTCCCCACAACCCTGGCCCGGTGGTTGTGGGGCTCATCTGAATCTGGGAGCCTCATTTCATAAATGAATGAGTAAGGTGTAGTTGTTACCTCTACTGATTCACCAAATACATTAAAATAGGTAAATAAACATACCACACCATAAAAAAGTCCTTTATTTGAAAAGTAAACACAGTTTTTTGACATTTTTCTCACGTCATCCAGAAAGAAAGTAATCCCTGCTGCAATGACTGATCCTGAGGAAACCAGCTGGAAAATGACAGCTCGGCTCCCGAATATCAACAAAGGCGCGAAGCAAGTCATGATCTCACAGGACTTGTTCCACCCATTTGTTTACATTACGTGACAGCTCTCGGCCCTGTAATGGAACCAGCTGTATCAATGGATATAGCCCTCCTCTGAAAAGCTGTGGTGTGGTGTGGCATTAAGAGGTCTTTGATGCCTGGAAGTGACCTTTATGCCTATTGTATAACTAACTATGTTAATACTGTGACACTGTAATACTGTACTGTTTCGCACCGTATTACAGCTTCTATTCTGGCCTTGCTTCAACTAAACACCCCCAGTCCCTACAATTGCCTTTGATAGCCATGTACCTAATTTCTCCTCCCAGACAGGGTTAATCAAAAAACATTATGTGGATAAGAAACTTGCACACACTTTTCTCTAATATCTACTGCAGAGTGTATACACCTGATACACACTCTAAGGGTTAACACCTTTTAGCACCGCACACTTGTTGGTGATTGATGCATCAACCTAAGGGTTAATACCTTTTAGCACTTGATACATACTCTAAGGGATAATACCTTTTAGCACAGCACAATTGATGTTATAGGTGAACACACTTGATACAATTGCTAGACACTGGAAAATGCTAAAGCCACTAATCTTTGGGGCTATGCAAAATGTGCAACTATCTGGCAACCTTGGACCTCTTGGCCCAGGAATAGCTTAGAATCAGACTGAATGTGAACCTACATCCAGCTTAACTGATTATTTGGCTTACGGAACCCCATGAGTCATTGGTTCTCCCCATGAGTCATTGGTTCTCCCCTTTTCTTAACCCTGTTTACCTTCTTATATACACCTTTTCATTACTCAAACAGACCACTCATTTTTTACCCGAGTACATTACAAACTGTTATTGGTTTGTTATTGGTTTGTTTTTGGTATTTTTTGTCACTTGTATCTTCTGATACAGTAGGCACTGTAATGAATGTAACTAGTATGTAATTGTTTTCCCAGTTAACGTAAAAAATCCTGAAATGAAAATAATAACTATGATAAAGCATTTTTATGCTTCAAAAATAATCTTTAGGGATAATAAAACTGGAAAACATAACCTAAAATAAAATGAACCTGAGTACAAAAATAAGACATAAAACTAGGAAATATAATACACTTCAAAAACAAATAAACTGATTGAACCTGTATATCTAAAATATATTATACTGCACAATGCTTAAATTCTAATGCATTCTGAGGATTCAGGTATACAGTATACTTTATGGGGGTGATCTTATATGTGACACCGTTTGGCGCACATTCTGTACTATGGTGAAGTAGATCGACAACATTGGTCGGAGTCTTCTACTACCTGATTTTGATACAGAAGATCAACCTAAACTGAAATGCAAATGAAGACATGCAAAACGTAAAATTCTAAATCCTTACTTAACAGTACTATTTTTTACAAAGAATATTATTTAGCCTTGCTGGTTTTCCTGAAGACATATTTTTTTGTAAAGTGTAAACACATTTATTTTTCTTTTAGTTTTAAAGTGGGAAGGGTTAGACCATTTGTCAAGGTTTTATTGATGTCTTTCTCCCCTCTTCACCTCTGGGGAGATTCACCCATCGATTTGTCCTGGTGACCATTGTCACAGAGACAGAAATTCAGGTGAAATCCAAAATCTTTGAATATTCACTAGAACAAAAAATAGAGGGAAATTTCTTCAATGGGGAGTTTCTCAGATGGGAATTTTATTTACTTTGGGGAGATTTCCTTCTATTTCCTTTTGAACATTCAATAATGAACGTGAGGTGAAGTCTCTCTAGGAGGACACAGGCAGCAAATAATAATTTGTTGCAGGTTTTAACCCCTTCATGACTGAGCTAGTTTTAAGTTTCTGTTCATAAATGACTGACACGCTTTTTACATTTTTGCTGTGTGATTCTTCCACAGCAGTAATATACTTTCTTACTAAATGTACCCACACATATTATATATTGTTTTTTAGAGGACAGATAGGTACATGTTTTATATAATTTATAGCCCTAACGCCTCACTTAGTTTGAATCAAATATAAAAAATGAGGAAAAAAACTAGAAGAAAACACTTTTTTCACAAGTTTTGATTATTTTTTTGATTTTTTTATAATAATTATAGTATAAAAATATATTTATATATAATTTCTATTTTCCTAATTTTGTTTTACACTTTATTTTTTTATACTTTGAAAAAAAAAGTAAAAAAAACACTTTTTTTTGTCAGTTTATATCAAGCAGTCACTATGACTGCTTGATAAATTAACTTTTTTTTAATTTTTGGCTATTATTAGGCTGCTCCAAACTTAGGAACAGCTAATAATAACCTTAGAGACTGATCCTGACAGCATGTCAGATTCAAATCTCACTAAAGCTCTTTGATCGTGCCTAGATGATCAGAAATGATACATTTCAAGCAAAGAGATACATTGTATCTCTTGTATTTCTTTGCTTGAGATGTATCACATAGCTTCATAAACATCGGGCCAGTCTATGGAGCTGTCAAAACAAATAGCAGGGAGGTGAGTCACTCTGTTGCCTCTCTGCTATTTTCAGCTGTCAAATACCAGAGCTCTATTTAGCGCTTCCGTATTTGCATGTAATGGCTTCATTCTTTCATTAATGAAAGAAATAAGCTTTTACAAAAGCTTAACTATTTCATCAATGAAGGCATTCATTAATGACTGGTAACCGATGAGAATCAGCAGTTTCCGGCATTACAGAGCCTGATATAACTCATCACGTACAGTGTACGTGGCCAGTCATATAGGCACAAAGTTCCGGGACGTAGAGTGTACGTCTCCTGTCACGAAGGGGTAAACCTTCCCTATTATATCTAAAACAAGTTTGGGCTTTACAATTTAAATATAAACGATGATTTTATTTTTTACCATGTATTGCCTTTATACCTGTGTTTAGAACAATTCTGAGGTAAAAGTCAGCTTTTATTTAATAGTGCTCCTAGTCATGAACTGAGAATGCTTAATAGTGAATCTGTTCCCAATTGTAAAAAAGCAAACTATAGAACCCTTTTGAGTTGGTCTGTTTTATAAATGACAACTGCCCTTTTAACCCAACTAAATGTATAAAGCAAAGAGTATCACTTGTCTGGCTAGCTTCTAGTAAGTCATCCCTTATGTCAGGATAAATCTTTCTCAGTCAGCTGTGTTTATGCAATGTAGGGTATAAATCAAGTAATATTTGCACTGAGCTTATACCTAATGCATTGCATGTGACATCCAATTGTACATTAGAGCACAATCATGTCACTGCATTTAGCAACTAATATTTTGTGTACTCTGTACTCTGTTAAAGCAATGACTCTATTATACATCTGGTTAAATCACAATAATTAACTAAGAAGCCTAGAGGAAACTCTACATCAGTTTTGCGATAAGATGTATAGTCATAAGTAGTATCTGACATGTAATCCAAGCTCTTGCCTGCAAAAATAAACTAATCGATGAGCTGTGCTAAGAGCCTGGTGACTTTTAATGAATGTCTGGTAAATGTAAAACATTATTTAATCTTAGACACCGATCCATTAATTTGTTGATTCACTTTCTAAATTGTCAATTGTTTTTCACATGCACAGTGAGATACCTTCTATACAACAGATAAATATGCTAGCAACGCATTTCATGGTGAAAGTGGTAAGAAATTACCTCTGTGGATATAAGCACCTATCAAGAATATCTGTTAATTTAACTGATATTTCAAATGAGGTTAATGTGGTAAAAAAATATATATGCATTTTTAATCCATAGATTAGGAATCATTGTAGAGGACACAAAGATAAGAGACAAGATGATTCACAATAGAAACACTGTCAGTTGTTAATTTAAAAGGATTTACATCAACAGCGTAACTGTTTTAATGCTATAATGCACACCTGTTTATTCTAAAAGTTACTAAATTTTTGTGATAATTAAGAAATGTTTGTGCTACCTACAGGCCCCGATCCAATTCATACTTTAAACTGAACCCATGCTTTGCCCAGGGCAAATAATAATAAATAAAAAATATTGCACAGGAGATAATATTGTATCAACAAATAAATAAGTAAATACATCTATTTCTAAATAAATCAATGCACCTATTTCTCAAAAGAGCACTGAGTTACAAATTCATTGATGTGAATTGTTAATATGGAGCTTTGGTATGATTTGTATAGCGTATATATAAATCCCGTATAATAATAATAATATCAAATTAGGTCAAACTAATTTTTTGAAGGTTTATTTTTCTTATTCTTCCGTGATATCCTTTAAACCGTTGGGGTGAAGGGTTTTTAAATTTAAATGTCCAGAAGGATTCTCCTGATTTGAGTCTATTGTATCTATCATACTGGAAGCATCATCTATCATACCCTTTATGTAGCTGCCCAGGGAAGAAGCGTAGGGGAATACTACAGAGTATTACCCAAGTTACAGCTGTGAGTCTGCTGGGGCTGCTAACATCACATCCACAATGGTGGCACCCAGCAGAAGTCTCAGCAGTTTTGGATGTCTGCACAAGGCAGGCTGTGAATAACATGCAAATTATATGTTCAATACACATATGATCCTAAGGGAAGAATTTTGTCGAAAGTGAATGGTCTGGTGACAGTCTCTTCAAGTGTTATGCAGAAAAGCAAAGTTTTTGCATTTAAAGTCCAGAACTAAGAAACCTAAGCACAGCAAGATTACTATATTTAATATGTCACTGAGAAAAGGAGTAGTTCCAAAAGACTGAATAGCTATAGTTAAAGTTGCTTAAGTGAAACAAGCAAGGTCTACCAAACATTATTGCAGATCACTGAGCCTGGAACCAGTGAAAAGGAACATAACAGGATTTTTAATTTCTGAGAAAATGACATTAGAATTGTGATGTGTGGATAGTATATAGAACTTAACCCTTTGCCTAGCTCTGAAATTATAAATGGACAGTCCTTCTCCCCTGAAAGCCATACAAGTACATCTTTGATGCCATGAAAATGAAGTTGCAGTCTCCATGCTGCCGCTATTCTTTTTATGTTTGTTTTCTTCATTTATTTAATGAACACCATGAGCCCCTTACTAACTCAACATGACACCAGTAAGACGTTGAAGCAAAGTTATTTATTTGTAAAAAAAATTTCAAGATAAAACAACACCTCCTGCCTTGTTCTACAGTTTATTAAAGAACGATAATCCACAAAGGTATTCTATCTCCCTCATCCTATGCTGCCTCTTCTTTTTGTTAAAGCAAGCCAGTTATGAGAGAAATACAAAGGTTGCAATTGCTGATCTCTTTTCAAAAATTATGTAATGGCGATCGTCTAGTTTCAATGCTTTCTGAGAAAATTACCAAAAACAAATGGCCTACTTATAAAGTGAGGATATTGAAATGTTGTACATTTTTCACCACAATTTAAATGTTGCTAGCTTTCACAATTGGTACAAATGCTTCAAACTGTAATTTTAGTGTAAACCTTATCCTTAAAGCTAAACTCTGGGCATGAACCCTTCTGTTGAACCTCCCCCCCAACTAATCACTATTAGTTAAATAAAAAAAAACCTTAAACTTAAAATCTTTCACTTACCTAAATCTGTGGTCTTCAATCGTGTTTGCTGCAGAAGAAAAGGGTCATTCTTTGAGTGTCCACTGTCACTTCCATGGTGACATGGACACTTCCTAATTGCTTTTTTAGTGGCTGGGTCCCTCAGGTCTCTCAGGATCCAAAAATATCATTAGGGTGATTAAATACTTGTGTGGGATAATCTGTCTGCGCAGGCATAGACTGCAGAGCTTGATCCATTGATTATCATTCCTAAAGCTGCACTAGTAAGGGACATGGATGGCAGAGTTAAGGGAGTATAAAAATATCCATAAGGTATTTACTTTTTAATAAATGCTGAATGGGTGAGAGGGGGGTGGGAGAGAGAATAGTGGGAAGATCTTTGGCCAAAGATGGGCTTTAAAACAGTTGTTAATGATATAGCACTGGCAATCAACATTCTCATCCACCATGGCTGGCTCGGGTCTGCAGAGAAGGGGCTGTGGAGCCCAGGATACATGGGGGTAGCCCTGTTGTCGTACTTATGGAAGTTATTGTCTGGAAGTTACAGTATAAATTATAGCAGCCAGGAGTTTGTGTACAAGCCCATTAATTCATTGGAAGTGAAATTGTTAGAGCCAACCACACCCTTTAGAAACCACCTTAATTTTGCCTTCCCAATTGCCTTCCCAATTGATGCTAATGAATTTTACTGAAATCTCAATTCTGCTCATACCCACTGATCAGAAGGGTCCTGCATTCAGGCAAAGCAGATGATGCTAAAAGCTGCATGTATTGTATGTGCAGGGATCTCTGAGATTTTGCAACTCCTACCCATCAGCAGCTTTCAGTATTTTTAGAGTGACAGAAAAGTGTAACTCAACCTTTGTAGAGATGAAATGAAACAATCCCCTCTGGGTGATTTATATACATTGCAAGGATTTTAACAAACTTTGGTGCAGATTCCTATCCTTTTATGTTCTGAAGAAATAGCTTTTTTTTTTTTTTAATCATGTCCTTTCCAAACTGATTTCTGAATGGGAGGGTTTGGTTTATTATAACCACCTGGTAAAGTTTAATTGCTCTAATCAGGAAAGCTGCAGTGTTCACATCTCTTTAGAAGTAGTTACCCCTTAAGGAGTATCACATCAGATGTCTGAGGAAATCAGTGAACCAATCACACACACAGAAAATAACATTTCTTGGGGCTTACAATGGTGTACAGAATGCCTCCAGGTTCCCATATTGCATTTAATTTTATGACAGTTCTTGAAAACTACAGCTGCCACAGTTTGAAATGGAAAGGTCACTTTTAATAGCATTACATTACAAAATAGGTTGTATAGCATTGTATATTCTAAATTATGTTTTAATGAAAGTGGATTTCTTCTTAAAGTATATGTACTGTATATATTTTTTTTAGTTTTAGGAAGAACAGGGTTGTCATATTTTACTGCTATCTGTATCCCCATTGGGTACTCTTGCCTTTTATTGGTCTTGTTTTGAGTTGTCACAGGAGCAGGAGGAGAAGGGAAAATCTTCAATGGAGACATAAGTTTTAGTGGTAACTGAGAAGGGTGGATATCCCTTCAATTTAGTAGTGATGAGTGAACCTGGCAAAGATTAGTTCATTGAATATTCAACAAACCCTGCAAGAAGGTCACTCATGCCAAACATATCACTATGGGAGCTAATTCTTATAATTGTTTACCTTTTCCAAGGTTGATTTGCAAGCTTTTGTTAAAAAAGGAATGGGTAATTGGGTACTGCCATGGGGGACGTGTATCAATGCAAAAACAAATACAAGGGGGAAGGTCTTTTAATGTGGTTTAAAGCACAACATTAAGAAATACACAAATCCATTAAATAACATTTAGGAATGCATGTGAAGTTTCAAAGCAGCATTCCTTTAACCTGTTGCCATCCGCCCGTTGTGAAAAAACATTGGCGGGTTTCCGTCTCCAGACGGCTTTTTTTTTTCTGCTCGCGCGCACGGGCAGAAAAAAATGGCCCGTTCTTTACAGCCGTTTCACATACATACGATCGGCGGCTCTATAGTCTGCCGATTGTATGTATGTACTGTCTGGCTGCGCGCCCCCCCTCCCGCGCTCGAATTCCGCTGCTGCCGCCCCCTCTTTATACCTCACCTTCAATCCCGGGATCCGCTGCCCTATCTGCGGCCTGGGACCGGCTTGGGAGGGCGTCAGGAGGTAAGATGGGAGGGAGGTCAGCATCTTCTTCCTTGCTGACCTCCCTCTGTGCTGTGAATGCGGAAGTAATGTGTATTACATCACTTCCGCATTCACCTTTCAGTCATCTGGCTGCTATAGACATAGAGAAGAAGCTGATGAAGCAGATCTGTGCTTCATCAGCTTCTTTTGTGTGCCTTTTGCTATTATATAGGGGGATTGTTATCTCCCTATGTAATAGCAACAGCACTAAGTGTAAAACAATAATAAAAAAAGTAAAAAATAAATAAAAGTCACACATAAAAAAAGTAGAAAAAAAACCCCAAACATTTTTAAGTCCCCCACCACCACGTTTACGCATATATAAACGTAAATACGCGTTTGATGCGCCAGTGCGGAAAATCGACAATTGCGCTACACATGTTACATATCATAGCGAACATCGGAGGGAGAGCAATAATTGTAGGACCATCAATCACTGATAACACTAAACTGATGAGCGGTAAAAGCTTTTAAAGCATCGCCAATGGGCAATTTTGGGTATTGGATTTTTTCGAGGTTTCGCGCGCGCGCAATTTTAAGGCTTGACATGTTTGGTGTCTATTTACCCGACGTGACCACGTCTTTTATATTTTACCAAAAAATTGGGTAATAATAAATGTTTTATCATTTAATATAGGGGAAACTGTTTTTGTTTTAAAAATGTCAATACTTTTTCCTTATTAATATTCCTTATTCATTATCCTTTATTAAAAAATAAAACCTCCAGTGGCGATTAAATACCACCAAAAAGAAAGCTCTACCTGTCCCCAAAAAATGGTATAAAATTAATTTCAGTACAGCACTGCATGACAGAATAAATGTCAGTCAAAGTACTCCAGCGCTGAATACTGAAAAATGGCCTGGATGGGAAGGGGGCTTAACACCCCGGACTTCAAGTGGTTAAAAGTGACGCTGTTTACTAACAGCAACCCGTGATCTGTTGCACTACCACCACTAAATGTCAGATGCTCAGCCAGCTTCTTCTTGTAAACAAACCAGGTGATCTTTTATTTAATGGTGGTAGCACTACTACCACTAAATGCCATGTCCCCATAGGCTTCTCTTTGTAAACAAACAGGCCAGGTATCTGGGTGACATCATTGATCAAATACAGTAATTAATCAGGCAAGGTATCCTCTCAATGTTAAAGAAATGTGGCCTGGTATGAATCAGTAGGCGATGCATGCTTGCTGCCTGCCTCAATAAGGGTCATTTATAAATCTTTAGGGTGACATCATGCCATTTTTTATGGTGGCCTGGCAGTTTATTGGGAAAAAATTGAGTGTGGGTTCCCCCCAAACATTCATAAAAGACTCCTATCCAGACATGCAGCCTGGACGGCCAGGAAAGGGGAGCAGCAAGTGTGCAGTTCCCCTCCTGCTACTACAGCAATATGCCTATTTGTCCTCATGACTGACAGAAAAAAAAACAATGTCCCTTTATGTAAATCTAATATCAACCATGTAATTCAACAATGTAGATCTATGTCAATCACCATGACCTGTTGCCTGATGATGATGAATCACTGACAACCTGCCTTGTCTAAAGAATGTTCACCTATTAATCCCATTGCAAATGACAGATCATGATCATATTTGTTCAATTATATAAACCAGGATTCCTGGCCTGTTTGCTTGCAAACAGAGATTAGTAGGGATCTGTCATTTGCTGGCAGTGCTACTGCTGAAAATTGCAGACTTGTAAACAAACATCAGCCAGGGGTTTGGGCAGGCAAACTGGCCAAATATCTTCACTGTGTCTATCTGATCGTTAAACCGTGAACAGGCTGGGTTCAGGTCAATCTCATGTTCATTTCAACAAGGACCTTACCTTTTAAGAGGGGAGCATAGGGCGATCCATCAAAAGAGACTGTTTGTTCAACAAAGTCAGAATGTTCAGTTGCAGAGGCCTTGGGTGAACTGGGTTGGTTCAAAGGAAGAAACTATCACCCCCAAACCCGAATTGAGGGAAGTAATTGTGACCTCAGAGACTGAACCAGACCTTCCAGACAATGAAACTTGTTCAGGGGAAGAAACCTTGGCCCTGACTGTGTCTATCATATGCCCCAAATACTCCAGACAATGGGTGGTAGTCAATTAAGTCTTTTGATTATTTATTATCCAGCTGAATCTCTGTAATACCTGAAGCATCCTGGATATTTTTGGGCAAACACTTTAAAGGAGAAAATAATTTCTCTGGGTTTTGCCAATCAGCATAGACAACCTCTACTACTAGAGAATGCACTGAAAAAATCTAAGTGGTTCTCCTCTTTTTTAAAGTAACCAGACTTGTGACCTTAGGGCAATCCACCACTGGAGGGTCATTAGACAAGTATTCTCCTACCTTATCAGTCAGAACTGACTAATTTCTGCAAAAACATTGTTGAGGGCATTTATTCCATGGAAGATTCATCTGACTCGGAAGAAGGACATCCCTCCAACTTCTCACCACTCTCGTCCTGATCTGGGAACAGAGAACAAGAAATATTCTCATCTAATTGAGAAGATGACGATGAGCAGCAGGAAAAGGGGTGCTGCATTTATTCCATCTATGGCTAGATGCCTCGATTTATGGCTGAAATCTGACCCATGAAAGCTGACATTGAAGATGCAAAATACTCCTTACTAAGACATGGATAATGAGAGCTAGCTGGCTGAGCAGTAGATCCATTAAAGGGTAAGGGATTCAAAATGGTGGACTAACAGACAAGTTATGCATCACAGAGTCCTCAGTGGAACTATCAGGTAACTCACTATGCCAGCTAGAAGCTGCCATACCAGTCCCCCCTTTCCCCCTGTACCTTTTCTCGTCTCAATTCAGCCATATTATTGGTACTTATTAGTACTTCATCCTTATGGTACTTATAGCTGAGAGAATGCCCCCCTCTGACCAGTGCCCCAGGCCTTTTGCGGGTGTGTGCAGCAGAGGTGGCTCCCTAATTAGGCTCACAGGTGGCCAATGCGGACTGCCAGGTGGTCAGTGCAGGCTCTCTGCTGGTCAGTGCGGGATATATGGTGGCCAGTGGGGGCTCCTAATAATTAGTGGAGGTTCTGTGGTAGCTCACTGGTGGTTAGTGGGGGCTCTGTGGTGGCCAGTGGAGGCTCCCTGGTGGTTAGTGGGGAATCCCTGGTGGTTAGTGGGGGCTCTGCCGCGGTTAGTGGGGGATCCCTTGTGGTTAGTGGGGGATCCCTGGTGGATAGTGGGGGATCCCTGGTGTAGGGTAACCATTAATCTAGAGCTGCAGCTAACGATTATTTTCAAAATCAATTAGTTAGCTGATTATTAAGTTTGATTAATCAGATAAAAACAATGGCTCCAGTGATGGACTACTAGTTTGTACTGAGATTGTAGTTCAACACGGGAGCAAGTTTGGAGTAGTGGAAATAAAGTGTGGTGTGCAATATAGTGAAATTGAAAGTCTAAACTTTTGCAGCAATCAATGCAAAATGGCACCGGCTAAAGAGGACTACAAATCCCAGCAATAATACATTATACAGCACAATGCAGAATATCACCAGCTATAGAGGAATACAACAAATCCCAGCAATAGTACATTATAGCTGGCGGTATTCTGCATTGCGCTGTATAATGTACTATTGCTGGGTTTTATAGTCCTCTATAGCTGGTGGTATTCTGCATTGCGCTGTATAATGTACTATTGCTGGGTTTTGTAGTCCTCTATAGCTGGTGGTATTCTGCATTGCGCTGTATAATGTACTATTGCTGGGTTTTGTAGTCCTCTATAGCTGGTGGTATTCTGCATTGCGCTGTATAGAGGACTACAAATCCCAGCATAAAAACGACAGGTATATATGCCTAGGAGTAATATAGTGTCTAATATATTGCCAGCTACAACAATGTGTGGTGTGACTCGTGTGAATATAAATAGCTAATATGTTGCGCTAGGTCATAATAAACTGGAAATCACCGCAAATTATCCTCTACTCAAAAGTGATACGTGAATCAATGATTGAATATAATACAAATAAAGGTGAATAAAAACGAATGAATACATGAATAGTTCCATGAATATATAAATGAACTATTCCGTAAATTATACTGCGTGTGATTAATTAATTTTTAGTTAGTGTAAACGATTAAACAAGTGGGTTCTAAATCCGTAAGAGGGGTTTGTCTTCAGCACAACCCAAAATATTAGGTGCAATTAATCAAGGTTATAGTAACAGATGGTTCGCTCCCAAATATCTATACCCAGCCCCAAATAGTTTGGTCCAAACAGTCCTCTCCTCCACCCCAACAATGGATGGTATAGCGTGGGGGGTATAATTACTTATCTTTCCTGTTGATGGGTAGGTTCCAAAAATCTATTTGCAACAATCGCTGATGGTTAGAATGAATCGTCCAGGGAAATGGACGGTTCATTCTAACCATCAGCGATTGTTGCAAATACATTTTTGGAACTTACCCATCAACAGGAAAGATTAGTAATTACACCTCCCACGCTATACCATCCACCTGGCAATCTATTAGGCACTATATTACTCCTAGCGCAACTACCTGTCGTTTTATATGCTGGGATTTGTACTCCTCTATACAGCGCAATGCAGAATACCACCAGCTATATAGGAATACAACAAATCCCAGCAATAGTACAATAAAACTGGTGGCATTCTGCATTGCACTGTATAATTTTCTATTGCTGGCATTTGTTGTACACCTCTATAGCTGGTGGTATTCCGCTTTATAATGTATTATTTCTGGGATTTGTAGTCCTCTAAACAGCACAATGCAGAATACCACCAGCTATATAGGGATACAACAAATCTCAGCAATACATTATACATACAGTATAATAGAGCTATAGAGGACTACACATCCTACTATCCCAGCAATACATTATTAGAGCAACATGTGTTGGGGGGGGGGAGTGCAGCCTTACCTCAGAAGTCTTCCAGCAA
>NW_017307013.1:593416-594729 GCF_000935625.1 Nanorana parkeri
CAGAAGTCTTCCAGCAACTTGTTTCTCAGATCAGGCCTTTCTGTCGGTGGCTGTCATCCCCTCACACCTGCTCCTCCTTACTTCTTCTCCCCGCGTCCCTGTGCCGATCATGGATGTGGGCAGGCGGGCGGGCAGGGAGGAGGTGCAGCGTGTGGAGCGTAGATGCGGACGGGTCTGGCAGCGGCAAGCGTGAGGCGGGGATGAGGTGCGGCGTGTGGAGCATGGATGTGAGCGGGTCTGGCAGTGACTGCAAGCATGAGGTGGGGAGGATTTCTGTCCTTCAAAAGTCGTACGATTAACACTGCGCATGCGCAAACGAAAATAATTGCGGTCAATTACTTCAAGTTGTCCAGGTGTTTTTTTTTTAACTACCGCTGATTGAACCTTTCGATAATCGGGGCAGGATGGGGCCGTCGTACGAAAATCGTATGACGGTTCGATCAGACGAAAAGTTTTGTCCGATAATTGTAAGGTGTATGGCCACCTTAAGGAGATGCTTCCCCTTCAAAGTGCAAATTCCCTTGCTAAGTGAATAGCATATTTACATTTAGTAAATCAAACCCACTGATTAATGGCTTGCCTAGGTGAAAGTTCCTGCCTGCCAGCAAAATAAACATGTTTTTAGCTGGGAAGGGGACCTTTAGGGTGAGTGATTATGTGAAAATAGGAATAACAAAAAGAGAAGGGGTAATCAAAAACATGTTTATTAAGATAAACATACAATTTATAGAAAATTTCTCTAAAGAGTTATGGTTTACCAAGAGAATAAAATATGTGCATTCATCCATATGCATTCACTATTAAATTGCACATACTGTATATGTATATGAAACATGAGTCTTTCAGTAAACCTGAACTCTTGGGATTTAATGTAAGGGAAAGCTGTTAAATAAACTCTCTCCATTAATTCACATTTAGGTAAATGTTGAAAATAGTGTCCAACCAGGCTCAGCTGATCCCATGATGGTTTGTATTCCCTTGAGGATGGCTGAATTGATTATTTAATTAGATAATGTTGAGCAGGTCGAACTGCACGCTTAAACAATGGTGTGTTGAGCAGTTAGATATGTGTTTAGAAGGCAAGTAAGCATTGATAGATTTGTACAAAACATCAAGTACAGAACTGCAGGTAGAAGAGAAACAAATGAGAAAATATACACAAGCTATCCTTCTCTCTTGTCAAGAGTCTAAATAGCTTGCAATCTAAAGGGACAATCTTTAAAGTGGTCTGATTTGTTTTTGTTTTTTTGGTCACACTTGTATATACACTAATAGTGGTGAAACATAACAATATGCTTTCCATCACTTGCTTC
>NW_017307013.1:594753-601707 GCF_000935625.1 Nanorana parkeri
TGGATTGTACTCACTTGTATATATTTAGATTAACTACCAATCCCCAGTTCTTAAAGAGCAGTATATAGACTACAGTAAAGACCATAACACCCAAATCAAAATGTGGAAACTTAACAGAAAAAAATGCTATTGTAATGTCTACACAGAGTTACATTCATTACAATGAAAAATGGGAAAATCTTAATTACTTTCTCACTGGGGTAACTGGAGCCCAGCAGAGAAAATGAGTGAGGGCTCACCACCATGCAAAACACTGCAAACTATGAATGTGGCTTGGTGTGCGGGAACATAGTTAAAAACATGTTAAAATAAAAATTGTTAAGGAGGTAGAATTTGTTTTTGGCAGGAAAGACTTACAAACTCTTGGTGGCCACCAGGGACCCACAAGGAGGGCCTGGAAGAAGCCAAGATGGCAACGAGGAATAGAGCAGCAATTAAAGGCATAGGTCAGTCAATGCTTAAGGAAGGCATTGATACTTGTGCCATAATGTTCATGTATGCTGTTATATTATATAAGTGTACACCCTTACCTAGACTTTATTTCCACTTTAAATAAGCATGGTTTAACAGCAATGGCTTATTCTTTTTTTTTATCATTGAGGTTTTCATTACGTTTTTCAGTAACAGGATAGCTGACCTTACCTGTAATGCATTGTTAGTGTTTGCACTACAGAGAGCGATAGAGGCTCCAAAAGACTGTTACAAATTACTTGAATATAACAAAAGCTTGTCAGAGTCTGTTCCTATATTAATGCACACCACTTTTCTTCTACTGATAAAGAAGCTGTTTTGTAGACAGTTGATACCATAAATAATTGCCTATTTCTAAAAGCACAGTTTGACATTACAAAAGTAAAACCATAACCGTGCATAACTAGCTATGTGAAACAATATCAGCAGAAAAACAAACAAAATAAAAAGGAATAATGTATGACATCAAGAAATATATTCAGCAAAATCACTTAGCTTTGTGTAACAAGTTGCAACTACATGGTCCCAGGTGTCACTTACTGTAGCTGAAGGTCATGTTTACATTTTCCTTTTTTCCTGGCTTACATACAGTATATGAATGTTGAAGGGGACACTCATGGGACTTTTCCAGGAGAACAAAAAAAACCATAGAAAAACAAGAAATGACAAAATATGTCTAAGACACACATTCACCATGCCATTGTACACAAAGATGGTTGCAAATGTAAAATATATTTCAGAGAATAACCTCACAGTATATGAAGTTCAGAAAGTAGTGACAACATTTAGGAAAACAGAATTGTATAAAAAAAGCTGTGCAGAAATTGTTCACCTTCACATTTTTCAGACAAGCTGAGTTAAAGTAAATCTAAACAAAGTACATTTATTTACAAAATGACTGTGTATCATAAACAAATTATATATTTTTTCTTTTAAAATACTATTTTCTATTTTTTTGCATCTCATTGCTGCAGATCTTTCCCAGCCTTTTTCAGACACTTTTGTCAACATGTTTGCTCCAGCATTGGTTTTTGCACTGTGAACCATTCCTACTCATTGTGTGTCAGCATGACCAGTTGCAATCTCTACCAGGAACATGTGTGGCAGGGTGACATTGCAGGAGCACAACTGGGAGACAGTTAGCCCGTCATAGCTAGGAAGTGCCAGAACAAAGACTTTTGCGTCAAAAACAACAGGTAGAAATAAGGTTAAAATGTTAAACATGAGCTCATCCAAACATTTGGCCCTGCAAGACCTTGCTTGCTTTTACAATTTGATTTTGACAGGCTTTGCCTTGTGCATTTGCTAACATTAATAAAATCCTGGATAAGGTGAGAAACATAGGATATATAACCAGGTGATCAAATATCTCTGGTAATGTATGATGTTCTTGTACAACTTAAATCATGTTAAATTTGCATTTGCATGTTGCACTTCAAACATTCTGTTAATGTATCTAGTGCATGTTTTGATGTAATGTAAGAATGGGTGCATTGCCAAACCTCTTGGGAATGCATGTAGAATCAGTGCCCTCTGCTGGGCAACATATTTACATAAAGAGCTTCTGGCTAACCTTTTAACACCTTAACATAATTCCTGCAAAATGGTTTGTGCCAAAGCATTACAAATATTGGCTTTACAATTAAGCATGTAGTTATTTCACAATGCTGTCAAAGAACCCAATTTATAACAATAATAAAACATGTTCTTATTCCTCAATAAGATTGTAATAATGTTTATATTTTTTAAATTTCTTTTTGTAATATTATTGTGTATGTATTTTGCTGATTGCTAAATAACCTGGCCACTCAGTGTATATATAATATATGACAGTGCAGTGGAGTTCCTACTAGAAACCACTGTTTTTGCAATTTTCGACTATGTATTATTTTTAAAATTGTCAGATCTAATGTACATCAGCCTCATACAAGCTAAGAGAAAAATATAAATTGTAAATTTTTAGAGCTGTATCTGAAGAAAAAAAAAGCTTCATACATTTTTAAACTGCTCTCCGGTCCTGAACAGTAAAAACTGCAAGAGTATCATATGTTCTCTGTAACAGGATCGCAAAGTTTGTCATGTACTAGCACAACAGAGAGTCCCTCATTAGCATGAAGGAAATTATGCTTGCAATGTCTATATAAAAACAACATCTGCCAAAAAACCCATCTGACAGTCTGTTAAACTGATCCATTGATAATAACAATGAAAAAAAAAGAAGTTGCAGTGATAATGACTAATTAAAAAGCCACAACACTAAAAGGACCCATCTGAACATCACCCACAGCTATATCTACAGTGTCAAGTGTTCACATTTTGCATGAATGCAATTTCCTCCCTTTTCTATCCAACAACATGTAGGGAAACTATACTGTATGAAATTTGTGTCTTCAGCCAAAAGGCTTACTACCTGCATATCGTGATAGAATAACCAGTAAGGCTATAGTAAAGGACAAGAAGACATTTGAAAACCCTCCATTGAAAAAGAAAAGAAAAACTCAATAATGAAGATACGCTCAGCTGATCCTCAGTCCTGTGGCAGTGACTGCTCCCCTCTCTCCCCCTCCGCTCTTCAGTGAAATGTTCCTCGGTGTCCTCACTAGTGATGGGCCGAATAGGCCCAAGTTCGGTTCAAATTCAAACATTCAAAAGGCTGAAAAGTTCGAATTTGAACTCAATGCAAGTCAATGGGGGTAGAACTTTTAAAAACGACTGTCCCCTTTAAGAGAGCTTATATGCAAGTTATTGGTCATAAAAGGTGTATGAGGGTCTGGGTACTGCACTAGGGGACAGGAATCAATGAAGAAAACAAAAAAACTTTTTAAAGGAGCAGTAATTTTAACATCACTTAAAGGGTAACAATAAAAAAGGAAAATCCCTTCAATTATCATGCCCGGGGGGTCCCCTTAACCTGCCTGTAAAGTGGCAAATCTGTAGGATGTATAGAACCTGCTGCAGCAAAACTGACATTTCTAAAAAAAAAATAAAAATTTTTGTTTTTACTCTTAAAGCATTCAGTTCTCCCTCCCAAACAATACAACCTTTAGGTCTGGTAGGAATGTTAAGAGGGACCAAATAAAAAAAAAGCATAGGGCTTCCCCTAAAAGTCATACCAGACCCTTAAGGTCTGGTAGGAATATTAAGGGGGGAGCCCATGTAAAAAAATAAAAAAAAAGTGTGTGGGGTTCCCCCTTAAAGTCCTACCAAGCCCTTAATGTCTGGGAGGAATTTTAAGGAGGAACCCCACCCCCCAAAAAAATGTTGTTCTCATTATCATCTCATAATTATTATCAAATGTACACATCAAAATGAATCCATACATCTGCTCTTTTCCTTCTCCCTGAAGTTGACATGTCTGTACAGTTCAGTGATGGTAGCGTTGGTTCCAAGTGAGGCATTCCCCAGCACGTCCCTCCCATTTTCTGAAGCCCCGCCCCTGTCGGCCGAAGCCCCAACATGGTCCCCAAGCTGGTGTGAATGAGTAAGGGAGGAGCCTCCCTGTCCGTCACTTGCTCGTCACTGCTGAGGCATCGAGATCAATGGCCTCATCGGGGTTTTTTTTTATTTTTTTGATTGGACAGCTTTGCACCATTGGTCCAAGCCATCCACAGAGCTCATGCCTCTAACAAAGAGTAGAGGCTGTGACAGCTCTTGCCTCTATAGTTAGGTTACACAAGCAGTGGGGAAGCCCGCTGCTGTGTTACCTAACTACCTGTCAAAAGCCAGATGCAACACGCTGCCTATTAGTTAACAGGCAGTGCTCCGTCCATGACAGGTTACACAGCGGGGAGGCTTTCCCTGCTGTGTAACCTGATAGAAGACAATCTGAATGGAGAAAAAGCTGTCCGCTTCAGCCTCACCTGCTTCCCCTGACCGCACGTCCCTGGTACAGTTTGTGCAGCAAGTATTTGCTAGCTGGTGCCCCGCTGGGTAGATCATTAGTTTATTATTCAGTTGTGCACGTATCCCTACTGCAGGAAGGGGAAGAGCTCAGGGAACCGGAAATCCAAATGCAGTAGTCACTCTGTAATTTTCAGCTCATTTTCATTCATCGACGAAAATTCCTAGAATTTTTGTTCCATGAGTTTTTGTTGACAATATTAACACTGCCTCAGATGGATTAAAAACATTTTTTGCCTGTTAAAATTGCACCCAATCAATTCAGATTCCAAACCAGCTGCACCATGCATTAGATCCTTTTTTCACAAATTAAAAGAAGAGATTCCGTGTAACAAATGGAAATGTTTAACACAGCTACATTAAGCATGTGAACATTGGGAAAGGTCTTTTAAGGAAGACACAAGTAAGGAATATCAAATATGTAGTACATGACTTAACATGCCCATATAACCTTTATATCAGCTATACTACCAGACCACTAAGAAGCCAATTTGGTGGGAAACATAGGAATATAGAAACATGATCTTTAGATCATTGTGTTTCAAGACACTTTACATTAAAACATAAAATTAATACATTAAGACAAAAACATCTACAGAGAGCCTAACAGTATTTGCCATTGAAACTATTTCTCCTCAACCGATCCAAATACAAGGATTCCTAAAACTGTGTAGCCAATAAAAAATGTTTTATGTATATATGGCATACAAATTGAACACTGTGATACCCTTTGGCCTTAACAAGGAACTGGATATTAAGAAATAAATTGTAGGATTAATCATATTGCCTCTTGTTTGATACATTAAATATTGGTTCTGACGAAGGAGGCGTGACCTCGGAAACATTAACAGCCTCGCAACTGACAGCTGGGCGGAGCCAGCCATGATCTCACGGCTGGGTCCTGCCAGTTGCAATGACAGATCAGCGTCCCCAGGTTACCTGCTCTGCATGTTCGGCCGAACCAAAGCCAGCCGAAGCAAGCCGATGTACGGAGTGTTGGTTATTCACTCGGTTGCCTTGGGCAGCTTTGTGAATAACCCTATGTGTGTTATACATTCTTATGTTACTAGATTTCAATTTATATGTGGCCTAATTGTATCCTTATATTCTTGTTATACCTTTTGTTATTGTATTATTTATGTCATTAGCAATTCTTTGTCTGAATCCCCTCCTGAAATAGTAGAAAATAGTGTGATATGTCAGGCAGTTATGGTTGTTATATGCAGTGTGGATTAACTGGAGTTACTCCCACCCCACCTAATAACCATTTGTCAGTCATAGTTTTAAATACGCCAGGTATACATGGTTCTATTTTTTGTTGTTAATAGAACACATTCCTCCATCAATGCTTATAAATGTAATCCCCTGCCGTTTCCTTTGTATTTTGACAGTGGCCGCCAGACACTGTGAGAAGACCCAAACTGAGAAAGAAGTTAATTGGCTGCTAGCTCTGTTCAGCTGAGAATTCTCCAATATGCTCCTTCAATCAGCTGATTGATGGATGCTAGCCGGAAGGGTGCCAACAGCATCACCCACGCAGCGAATTTGAAGCATGTATACCCAGCTTTACAAAGTGACTTATACAAATGCTTACTCATACTTTATAAATTCAATTTATTTTTACTATCATTTATGTACTGTATGTTTCTCATCAGTATGCAAGCACTGCAGTACCATGCGATCACACTGCGGGCGGGAGGCATGTCTGTGGTGCCATTGACATGAATGGCACCACGCCACTTCCCACCTCAGAATGCAGGGAGTCTTTGTTTATGCAATCCAGTATGTGCATGGCACCAAACCATACCTTGAACGTATTAGATGATGTGAACAAGCCCTAAATGTGCTGGAGTGCACATGGTGTTGTTTTTGTTACATACAGGGGTCTATTCACGAAGCTGCCGAGGGCAGCCGAGTGAATGACCGATCTGAAGTGAAGTGAGCCGAACACTGTTCAGCTATTCACTTCAGGCTGGTACGGCTAATTTCAGCCGTACATCGGCTTACTTCGCGTGGCTTCGGGTCGGACGAACATGCTCAGCATGTTTGGCCAACCCGAAGTGCAGAATGAGTTCGACTCAGCCGATCCAACATCTGGATCGGCTGAGCCGAACCTCCGGCAGGCTTCTCACTGCTGTTCGGGCTATTCTTAAAGATGCCGAACAGCAGTGAGTGAATAGCCAAATGCCGCTGAGCGGACCGAGAGGGACCGAGCAGAACAGAAAAAGAGTGAAAAAAGTTAAAAAAAGTAAATAGAAAACGATTGTGCAGAGCTAGCAGTGACAGCTAGCTCCGCCCAATAGTTTCCTATTGTCCGGCGGCTCTGCTGCTGTAAAAGAGAAAAGAAAAAAAAAAACTCTCCCGAATCGTTCTGGGAGCCTCCCGCTCCTGGCCGCCCAGGAGAGAAACACTGCTGTGTCTTTTTTTCTTTATTCTGACACGAGCGATGTCAGAATAGAAAGAAAAAAAAATTCCCATTGAAAAGCATTGGGACATTACTATTGGCTATTTCAATTTGCAATAGCCAATAGTAAACTAGCATTGTACCCGCCCTCTGCTGATGGACCTGATGGGGAACTGCAG
>NW_017307013.1:602275-620493 GCF_000935625.1 Nanorana parkeri
ATATGCATCGGCTCGGCTTAGGGCTGGCTCTGGCCACTTTCAGAGAGATCAGCGTCCCTGGTTACCCCTGCGCCCGGCCGCCAGGGAGAGAAACACAGCTGTGTCTTTTTTTCTTTATTCTGACACGAGCGATGTCAGAATAAAAAAAAAAGATTTTTAGCCAATAGTAATGTCCCAATGCTTTTCAATGGGAAAATTCTTCTTTTTTTTTTATTCTGACATCGCTCGTGTCAGAATAAGGAAAAAAAGACACAGCAGTGTTTCTCTCCTGGGCGGCCGGGAGCGGGAGGCTCCCAGAGCTCACTTCACTTCAGATCGGCTCACTTCACTTCAGATCAGTCATTCACTCGGCTGCCCTCGGCAGCTTCGTGAATAGACCCCATAGTGTTGGTACATCCCTGCCATTTGACATTGGTCCTGCTGCAATAGAACTAAAGTGAATTTGCACTTTTGACCCACATTGATAACTTAATAAACCTCTACTCCCTAACCATCATTGAAGTGCAAGTTACAGTATTTTATTGTACATGCTGTTTGGATTTTTGGTGTAGTATTCGAGAGCCTTCAAAGGGTTAGTGCACTTCTTTCTAATTTTCTATGAAAACAAAAACTGCTCTCAAAATCAGGAAGCCAATAACAGGAGTGGAAAATGGCAGTTCTGGGTATTCTACCAGTACTACCAGAATAACAGTTCTTCCAAGCTACCCTTATCAGCTGAGGTACAATTTAGGGGATATCAGTAGTGCACATAGGCTACTGTGAGTACTGTATAGGCAAAACATTTTTTTACTTTTTGGATAGAGTAGGGAAAGGTTAAAACCTGTTAGGTTGTTTGATTTTTTTTTTTGCTGTCAGTGTACCATTGTGGAAATATCCTTTTACTTTCTGTCCCAGAGACTTAACAGAATGGTAAAAAAAAAATTCTACTGAGAGTCTAACCCTTCTACTCAATTCAAAATTAGAAGATATACTTTAAGGGTTTAACAAAAGAGCATGTAATGCACTGTGGCTTAACATAGGCATAATATAATTTTGGGCAGGGATTGAGAGATCTACAGGGGATTCAATTATAGTAATATGGTGCTCTGAACAAATAGCACTGACTTGATAATAGACAGACAGACGCAAACAATGCTAATCCTGACAATACATTGAGAGACAATTGGCACAATTAGTGGATTACAAAACCACACTATTACCCTAAAAACAAATGGACAATCATGATTATGTATGTACAACAACAGGGAATCGTAATAACCAACGGGCAACAAATAGGCAATTGTTACAATACATGGGCCAGAAATGAAAACCATGACAGTATGTGGGCATGAAATGGGCGAACTTGAAATGTGTGGATGACAAATGGATAACCATGACAATTTGTGTGCAACAAAGGGAACACTGAGACAATACATGGGCAATAAATGAGCAATAATGATAATAAACATGTGACAATAGCAACAAACAAGCATTCATTATGGGCAACAAATGAGCAATCTACACAGGAAACAAGCAGGTAATTGATACCAATATGCAAGAAACAAATGGGCAGTTGTTGCACTATGCAAGCAATGAAAAGGCAATTGTGACAATATGTGGGCAAGAAACGTCTATTATGACAATATTTAAATTCAGGCTTGCAACTAATGATTATTTAACGATTACAAGTGCATTGCACCCTAAAACACCTTATTTTGCCTTCTGAGTCACTGTAATGCATTTTACCAATATGCCCCAAGAAACACAATGTATGTACTAAGTGTTTCCTTGAATGTGTTTTGAGTGTAGAGACTGAACTAATGAAGAAAGGTTAGGAGAATGGGTCTGGGGTCTAGAAGGCAGCTAATCATTAAAGTGTATGAAAGGGTAAACATCTGTCTTGTGATAAGCAAGGTCTCCTTTCCATAAATTCCAGATAGAGACAGTGGTGGGGCCCATGTGGTGTTGGTGTGCAAACGGAGGGAGCCTCATCCTCAGTTTAAAGTGCAACGTGCTGAAGTCACAGTGTAACATTACAGAGCAAAATGTGATATTATATAGTTTATTTTCTTTATTTTTATTCAGTATTTCAAACATTATTCAATTCACATTTATATGAATGGATGGGGCAATTGTTGTTAAAGTGGACCTTTACACTCAAAAATCTAATTCTACCAATGTATCCCTCTATGTATGATGATTAATAATAACATAGACATGTCAGCTATAAAATGCTGGGATTTTGAAATACTTACACTTGTAGAGCATTCACTTCCTGCTTTCAAAGGGCAAAATGACTTCAGTTTGCCAAAGCAATGCATCCTGGGAAAGTTACATCAGCAGAGCATTGCTGGGAAATCTCATCTCAGGGAAAGTAATTTTCCTCCTCTGAGTTGATGCACATGGTCACATGTCTAGTCACATGTGCCAGATTTTCATGAAGTAAAAGGAGAGCTAGTAACCTGCCCTTAGTAAACATGGCTGCTGTCAGAAGAAAAGATAAATAAAGTGTGCAAATAATACAAAGCCGACAATTATCTAAAAGTATGCGTTTGTAGATTGTCATTATTAAACATTTCTAAAAGTGTGTTGTTATTTTAAAGATATGGGTAAAGGTCTGCTATGTAATCATCTTACATTAATTTATTAACCACTTCAAGACCAGGTGTTTAGACCCCCTTCCTGGCAAGGCCATTTTTCAGTATTCAGTGCTGCAATATTTTGACTCGTGTAACGAGCTCCCTCTGATCCCCTGTTACACAGGCATGGCGCTGATCCCAGGCTCGCACCGAGCACAGTGGAGCCCGGGATCAGCGGGACAATGGCGGTGGGGACGGCGGAGGGGGGGTGCACCGATAGTTGCAACATACAAGCGATCCGCCGGCTCTACAGCGGCCATTAAATTGCGGCCATTTCCTGCTCGCGTGCACGTCTGAGCAGATGTCTAAAGACTTATAATTATGGTTTTACACTTCCTGGTTGAGCACGGCACCAATGATATAGCCCTAGACTCTGGGATTTCCCACAAAATTATTTGTCAACTACCAGGATAAGGTCATCCCCATCCTGAACCCACAGGATGCCATTACAAGGTTCTGAAGCTGGGGCATCTCAACCTCTTTTCCTAAATCCACCACTAAGAGAGTCCAGGCTTCTCATTTATGTTGACTGGATCAAAACCTGAATTTCAGTGTGAATTTTAATACAATTTTATTGCGGATACATACATTTTCAGTGTGATTTTTAATGGAGGGAGTATGATATCTGCTTTTATAGCTTCAGTGTACATAAATCTTGATGTCATAAAAGGGAAAAAAAAAGGGGGGAGGAGTTCCTCATCGAAACAGGGACCATCTGGGATTTGATATGGGCGGTCATAGATATAATTTGCCATATAGATTGTGATTTATCCACCTTATGTGATGGGTGGCTCTTTCACAATTTTACCCCCTCTTTCACATCATTCCTTTGCTGTTTGTTCACTGGTTTGTTTGTTTTTTCCCTCCCCAAGGGGTTCATCAATACCCTCACTCTTGCCATCGCATGGGTTTTAAGATGACATATTTTAATATTTTAATTGTTTATGTGATGAAATATGTGATGACAATCCCTTTGTCAGTTCACTTTATCTTGTTTAAATATGGGGGTTTTCACCCCTTATTATTTGGGAGCTCACGATTTGTGACAGGTCACATCTGTTCATATAGGGACTCACCCAGTTGCATTCACCGTATAGGATTTATTTAACTTCTCTGGACAGGATCAGTTCATATCATCCCCTAGAAGAAGATGCCCTCATAATATTCCTTCTAGAGCTTTTTTCACATGGCATGCAATGAATAACAGGAAACAATATGATATACTACAGCATTAGTAAACTTTCACCATTCATGTATCACCCTGTCTTCTTTAACAGACTCACACAAAGGTGGTTTATAGTTTTGGTTTTAGTTGTTTTAGATTTCTTATTTTCCACTTACCTTGTGCTGTATGCTTTAATGCTTTACAATTAGAGTAGTGGCGTGAGGTTTCACATCATTCATATCTACATGCATCCTCACATAAAATACCGATTAAAATTAGTTAATTACATGTTAAGGGTCTTAACAGTCCATTTAAACGATCAATATTTTGTTAAGAGGCCTCCTATCTTAAATATGACATTTTCTGTGTACAAGAGACTCACTATCACAAAGAGAAACCTCCTCATCGTAATTCCTGTGCCTTTATACATTATTTATTTGCTAACTCTGACCAAAAGTGCAAAGGGGTTATGATTGTGTTAAAAGATTCAGTAGTCTCTCAGTAGCCTTCCAGGTCGTCACCGACCTAAATGGCAGGTACATCATTCTAGTGGCCACTGTCAATGATCATGTAGCCATCATTATGAACTCATATTTCCCTAACACTAATAAAAATAATCTCGTACCAGTTTGATGCATAAGATTGAAGTGACTTTAATGAAATAGTGGATACAGATTTAGACACGCCCTATGAAAGCCGATTCCACAAACCTGCTCTGTCTTCTTTTCTTGTTTCTAATGATCTACATGATGCATGGAGGTGTATACATGGTACTAAGAAAAATTTAACTTTTTATCTCATACCCAACGCTCATAATCTAGGTTAGACATGTTCTTAGAACATAGATTCACTCTCCAACATATCTCTAAAGCAAACATAGCTGGTCGGACCATGTCCCCATATCAATAGCTTTATTTCCCAAATCTAAACCGCAAGCTTCTACTCTCTGGAGGTTGAACTCTAGCCTTCTGGCTAATGGTCTTGCCAGTTCTGCAACATTCTTTTGTGAACTGATTCCCAAAAGTGAACTCTATAGTAGCACCATACCACCACTCAACCACCAGATTATTGGAAATTAAAGTAAAACATATTTATTGTATTATATTACTTTTTCTAATAATACTAGCTTTTATCATTATTTTGTTGCTGAAACAATTATCAAAGATTAATAAAAAATAAGGCTTACATATGGGGACCATTCTTAAACCAGTAAACATTCATTTTCTGGGATAATACAGTGTTCAAAAACATTAAAAAGTAGTTGCAAAAAAAAAGAACAAAACAGGCACCTAATGTAGAAAAACGCGTTGCTGTGTACTGTATATGTGATCAATAAATAATTGTAAACTAGTAGACATAGTAAACTATTAGAATTTGTGACATGCCAGTTTCTACAAAATGTACTGTTTTTATTATTATGTGCCATCACTTTAGTCTCTCACTTTGTAGCATAAATTTTTTCACTTGTATGGGGATGAGCCAATAAAATCCCAGAAACCTTAGACAGAATTAACCTGTACCTTTTCTATGAGGTGTAGTAATCCAAAAGAATATAGGGAATAACACCAAACATTTAGGGGTCTATTCACTAAGCTGCTGTAGGCAGCCGAGTGAACGACCGACCTGAAGCGGAATGAGCTGAACGCCGTTCGGCTATTCACTTCAGGCTGGTACGGCTGATTTCAGCCGTATATCGGCTGAAATAACGGTTCTGCTGCTGTCAAAAGAAGAAAAAATGTCACCAGCCAACGGCTCCATGTCAGAATAAAAAAAAAAAGCAGGAAAAGTTTTACTCTGCTCGATAGAGCAGAGTGAACCTTTCTTGGAAAAAGTGTTTCTCTCCTGTGCAGCCGGGAGCGGGAGACTCCCGGAGCGCCCAGGAGAATTTGCTGTCTGGAGATCAGTGTCGCTGGTTAGCTGGTAACCAGGGACGCTGATCTCTCTGCAAATGGCCGGAGCCAGCCGTGTGTAACATCCCCCTCAGACTCGGCCATGTAGCGTCACGGCCGTAAGGGGTAGCTCCGCCCACATTCCGCAGACGTCATCCGGGAACTCCCCCCGCCGCATCATAAGCCCAGGCAATACGGGAGTCTGGCGTTCCAATATCCTGAGAGGAACGCCAGACGGATACAGGACACCACCGCAGCCTCACCCCATGCACTCTGTCTGGACAGGGCTCTTAAGTCCTGCTGAACCCGGATACCTCCGTGCCTCCTAAATCCACTGCGAACCGAAGCTCCCAACTGCAAGTATTGCCCTCTGGTTCAATTGATCAGAGAGGCTATGTAACTGCCTGTTTGGCCTGGATATTATCAGTCTGCAACGTTCAGGCGTCCTCTACCGCCACCTGCTGGGCATATACGAAATAACCTGCTGTTACTAAGACTGTGTCCTCGCACATCCCAGCCAACTTCCATTAGCCACTCTCTGCTTGCTATATGACTGTATTAATCATGGGGTAACCATTCAATTGATATATGTGGCGTAACATACAAACCCTCATTCAAACTGTTCAATCCTGTTTGCACCCAAACACCATACTGTGAGATATGTGAAGGAACATATTGAGCTATCCGCTATTGTTAAGGGGAACACCCACAGGGGAGACCTGGACACCCCCTTAATTTCCTATTTCCACATTATTAATCAGAGTAGTCAGATTGTACTAAGAGGCGGTACTATGATGCTTTGAGACTGTTTGGTTAGTTTTGCTTACCAGCACCTACTCCTGTGCCTGAGCACGTGAGTTGAACGTGACTCCGCAGCTGAGTTCCGTCCTCCATCTAATAAGATTATTACACCGTGAGATGACGGCTGGCTCCACCCAGCTGTCAGAAGCAGGCTGTCGGCCAGCCAATGGCCGGCCATTTGGCCAGCTTTGGCTTTCAGCGTGGCTCAGTCTAGCCGAGGCATATGCCTTTGGCTCGACTGAGCAGCTCGACCCAACTTCGGGAGCTGTACAGGCTATAAGGAATAGCCCGTACAGCAGCCCTTCGGTTCTACTGAACTGAAGGGGTCCTGGGACCGAAGCTAGCCGAAGGATCAGCCGAAGCTACGGCTAGATCCTTCGGCTGCTTCGTGAATAGACCCCTTAGTGACAAGGAATTACCCACACAAGAACATCTACTTCAGAAATGTGTGTTACTTTTAAGAAAATCATTTAATCCTAAATTTAACGGGCCATTTTTCTATTGGAAAAAAACATTTCCATTGATCTTATTTTTTTTTGTTCATTAGGTGAGCAGTATTTATTTATTTATTTATTTCATTTCTAACACTAGTGGAGAGCATTCAGCAGATAGAAAGTAACAAAAGTCTTGATGTAAGCTCCAAGGGATTAATTTTATTGAGAACTACAGACAGAGCACTAAATCTAGGAATTAAACAGACATAAACCATCGAAAGAATATCTGTGTCTGCATTATATTGATCAATTAAATATTTGTCAGTGATGATGCTACTGATCAACACAAGATTTTGGCCATTTGGGCATTTGGTAATAATGCCCAAATGGCTGCTGGTGTAATAAAGGTTTCTGCATGTGTTTGGAGCAAGATGAAACAGTGGGGTTGATTTACTAAAGGCAAATAGGATATTCACTTCACAAGGGAATTTGCACTTTGCAGAAGAAGTTTCCCCTTGGCTTTGCCGACTTTCATCACCCAGTCATGTGCAAACTTAAATACAGTGTTCTACTTTTCCTTGCATATGGTTGGATATTCATTGCAAAGTGAAATTTCCCAACATTCATAAAGCTAAGAGAAACTTTCCAGTCTATTTGCCTTCAGTAAATTAACACCAATGTGCACATACTTTGCACATAGCAATGTGTACCGATATAGGGGTCAAATCGCAGCAAAAATCATCCAACTGCACTCCAATACCCCCACCACTCACCACATGCCCTGTTCTAGTCTAGCCCTATGTGTTTCATCATTAGACAAAACAGGAGCATTAATAGGAAGCATTGGGGGTGATTTACTAACCTAAACACACGCACACACCAGGTGCGTGTGATTTTCACACAGCAAAACATATTTATCAACCAAAAAGTCTCTAAAAGCATATTTCCACTAATGCCATATATGGAAAAATCATGCACATGATGCATATATAATGCTGCTTCACAGTTTAGACAAAATGGTTAGCTCATGCATTTACATTCCTGCATTCATCAACGCAAGCAACACAACATAGAGCTAATTTACACAACATCACCTTGCAATTCATGCAGGGCTTTGCACAACACACCTGCTGGGTGTGTACACACTACAAAGGTGTTTAGATTCCACCCATAGATCATGCTGGGAGGGAACACACTACAGAGGTGTATACATGTTCATGATGTGTTTATAAGGTTAGTAAATCAACCCCATTATCTCTTGCTTTTTTCATGGTCTTGCTCTCTTGCTTTTTACATGGTCTCCATATTTAAACCACTAATTGCTGGTATATTATAACAAAGAACTAAACAGAAATATGTGGCACATATATACAAATGCATTATGTCTGCCCTACAAATGGCATATAATACCCTAGTATGTGTAAATATACAATGTATATTTACAATTATACAATCATGAACACATATAAAAAAATGACTTGTAGTCTAAAAACACATTACAAATATATATATATATATATATCAATATTATATTATCCAATCAAGAAAAAAACTAAAAGTCAAACTCTACATTTAAACCTTTAGGAATTAACATATCCATAATATAAAGGTATATTTATTTAGTTTCTTTCTAGAGATTTATTTCTTCAAATTGTATTCCCCAAAACTCTTTCTACCACAGAATTTAGTGCCAATCAGATTCCTATTATGGCGGTCTTGAAAATGTAACATTAAATTGTGTGTTCTGAGACAATTTTAATGTTCCTTATGTGTTCACTCAGATGGATCTCTAAGGCAGTGGTTGTAAATCCTATATACTGCCACATATAATCCCACAAGGAAATTAAGTTAGATACTTTACATGTGTTGTTTTACAGTAAGTAAACTTTGAATGGAAAATTCCCTCTCATTAGAGGTAGAAACACAATTAGTAATTTTTAGGGCAATCCAAGACTGTTATTGCAAGTTATACACCTGACATCTTTAAAAATATATAACTCTGGCAGATTACATTTTGTCATCTCTACTTAAAGTTTGGAGTGACTATCTTGTTTCCTTGTCGGTCGCATAGCTGCTATCAAGATGATTTATCTTCCTAAACTCCTCTACCTGTTTGGGGTGTTAGCTGTCCTTATTATGTCATATGTATTTTGGATCCTGCAAAGGCAAGTTTTTTTTTGGTTTATCTGGGCTAGCCATGTGTGTTACACCAGGCTAGAAGTGTTGGTGGTCCCATGGTCCAACATATTCAGAAATATTACCAGGCAGTGCACTTGGCCTCTTTAACTAAATATCATGCAGTCTAGTCCCTTATGGGTGTCTCTGGGTTGGTCAGAAGAGACCCGCATCTTTGGAAGGAATCATCAATTTAGAAAGGACTTACGCTTCTTCCTTCACTATAGATGGTTTGCTCTTCATTGTGAATCAGAATATGATTGCAGAAGTATTTTTACACTATTTAAATACCAATGCATTCAATTCCTATTCACAATTGAGGAGCCACAATGTGATTAATTATTTGGCTCTAACTCTATAGGGAATTGTAGAAGAAGGAATAGTACAAGTATGTTCATATCAGAAACCAATTTTAACAAATTCTTTATTAAGAGCTGAAAGTTGTCACCCTGGGAACATTAAAGGAGCCATCCCTATGGGACAGTTCATTTGTATGAAACATAATTGCACGAAGAATGAAGACTTATGTAGACAATAATTGGAGTTGGAGAAACATTTTTTTAGAATGTGGATTTTCCCCTAGATTAATAAAGGGAGCTTTTGAGGAAGTCTGTAAAATCCCGAAAGAAGATTTATTGAGTGATAAAAGGAGAAAAGAAAGGGGTGGACGACTGAATTATAATTCTCCCATTTCTTTTTCCACCCAATATAGTTCATGGATTAAAGAAATTAAAAACATCCTCAGAAGAAATTTACCCATTTGACAGGGAGATTTAAATCTGATAAAATTTTTATAACCAGGTGTAAAATTTGTAGCAACGCGAGCACCAACTAAACTATAGGCAATATGGTTCCTCCTAGTCTTTTTAGATCCCAACAAAATATAAAGCACAAGAAAAACTGATTATGTTCGGTTGGCATGTATAAGTGCAACTCGTTATGTTGTTCAAGTTGTAACCTCTTTGGTAATGCACATACAGTAACATCTTATGTTAGTGGGGCTGCCATTGACATTAGCCAATTGGTCAATTGCCAGATTATATGTGTGGTTTATGTGATTTCATGTATCACTTGCCACAAACAGTTTGTGGGGAAAACGACGAGACCACACTGTGATCGCATGAGAGACCATCTTTTTAACATTAGAACTCATATGAAAACCAACATGGCAAAACACTTTTGTAACCACCATGGCGGAAGTACAGAAAGCATGAGGGTTCAGATTATTGAGAGAGTAGATAAATTGCCCAGAAGAGGGGATAGGTTTTCTTTATTATCAAAAAGGGAGGTATTTGGGGGGCGTGTCCAGCCGCTGACTGTGATGGCCGTGTTCTGAGGGAGCTCTGACCACTGCTGCCCTTACAGCGACTAAAAGACAGATACAACAGCTTCTATCTTCCACCTGGACCCACACGCAAGTGCCTAATTCCACACTGCTGTCATCACCAAGACTAAGAGGGGCAAAGGAGGTCATAAACCTCAGAAATTGACTGATTTCTTTCCAGCCGCGGCTGGAAGCAGACAAGATGGCGCCAGCTCCAGCTGCCCGTCTCCGATCCGATCTCGCTCACCTCTGTCAGCAGCCTCTGTGACAGACACGACTCCTCTTTCTCCCTCGGAGCTTCATCATACTCTGGGTGAGTCGTCAACTCCTGATTCTCCCACAACACGCAGCCCTGCCAAGGCTAAAAGATAAAAAAGCACTGCTGCTGATAATGCTGACACAGGGCCAGAGGTCTCCCCTTCACAGCCTTCACTGCCTGCTCTGGAGACATATCCCTCTGGTTCTCATCCTCCCTCATCTGCTGACATGAAGGATATGCTCCTTTCCCTCAGATCTTCTCTGCAGCAGGATATGTCTCACATGTTTGAAAAATTAACCCTTTCCATGCAGCATGTCACCACCAGAGTGACACATGCAGAAGAAAGAATAGGAGAGCTCTCACAAGGCCATAATGCCCTAGTCGATCATTATGATACTGTCTCTAATGACATACAATGGCTTAAATTGAAATGTGCGGACCTGGAGGACTGCTCACGTCATAACAACGTGAAGTTCCGTGGCATCCCTGAATCTGTCCTGCCGCACCAAATTCCATCTTACCTCATTCAATTTCTCAAAGAGTTGCTCCCTGGGGCAAACGATTCTGACCTCATCTTGGACAGGGCTCACAGGATTGCCAGGCCAAAATTTCTTCCAGATTCGGTCCAGAGGGATGTGCTTACACGCATACACTTTTTTCATATTAAAGAAAAAGTGATGGCCGCAAAGAAATCGGAAATATCCCTGTCACAGCAATTCCAGGGCATCTCACTATTTGCAGATCTGTCTCAACTCACCATGATGAACCGCCGCAAACTGGCACCTGTGGCTACTGCTCTACGTCAACATCGAATCCTCTATAAATGGGGGTATCCCACTAAGTTGCTGATCTCGTACAAGGGGAAGACATATCCTGTTTCCTCCCTGGAGGCCGGTGCCAAATTGCTCTCCGATTGGCACATTGCTCTCCCTACCTTGGCTAACCAGCCCTCCTCTGCCCCACGAAAGCTACATCAAGACTGGACCTGAATCCGGTGACATCCAACATATTAGAGGTCCATCTCCTCATCCTACAAAGGGCCCTTGCCTGGTCTGAAATTTATTACTTTCTGGTTCCCTCTGGTTCTACAGTGGTAGTTTTGGAACTGGTGTTTTCACCATCTGCTGTAGTTCCCCCCATGTTCTTAGCAGCGTATGCTGCCCATTACCGTTGGAATTTTTCTCCAAGGACTTTTTACATTTTTGTTCTTGTTTTTGTTTTCCTTCCCTAGTTTTTGCCTGTTCTCCACTATGAATCACAATTGACTCTACCTTTTTCCAGATCCCGTCGATCCTTCCTTGCTTAGCTCCCGCCTCCTTGCTTCCTACTCCCTGGAGCAGGAGTCGCTCTTCATATATATAAATGGATCCACTCCGACTACCACCACCTCACTTCTTAATAAATAATGTAGTTCAAAATGGCATCCATCAATGCTAAGGGCCTCAACAGCCCTCAAAAGAGATACAACCTCCCCCACGAGTCCAACAACCTCCACAGTGACATAGTTCTAGTTCAAGAAACGCATTTTGCAAAATGGAATGTCCCTAATTTTTGTTTCAAGAATTTTCCTCACATCTTCATGGCTAATTCGGAGAAGAAGAAAGCGGGGGTGCTTATTGCGATCAAATCTACTGTGACTTTTAACCTAATAGAATGCATAAAAGATTCTGATGGTAGATATATCATATTGATCTGTGAACTTAATGCTTCTCTTTTCACCATTGTCAATGTTTATGCCCCAAATATAGGACAGGTCAAGTTTTGTAAAAAAAAATCACTGCCCTTCTCCATAACTACCGTCGTGGTGCCCTCATTGTGGGTGGAGATTTTAATGCGGTTCACGACCCTACTTTAGACACCTCTATGACACACAGATCTCCCCATGTTTCTATTGGAGCACAGCTTCTCAAGGTTGACCTGTTCGATATTTGGCGCTGCCTGCATAGTACTGAAAGAGACTATTCATATTATTCTCCTGTCCACAACACATATTCTCGTATTGATTTTTTCCTCACTGATCTTACCTCCTTACAAATGATTAAATCTGCAGAGATTGGGGTCATATCGTGGTCCGATCACGCCCGTTGAAATTCTAGACCATACTAACACTAACTCCCGGCCATTATGGCATTTAAATACATATTTACAAGCTAACCCTGACTTTTCTACCCAGGTCTCGGAAGCCCAGAAACTTTTCTTTGAAATTAACAACAATGGAGAGGTGGATAGCTACACCTTATGGAATTCCCATAAGGCATATATCAGAGGCGTTCTTATTAAGTTAAGCTCCATTGCTAAACGCTCCCGCACAACACACATTGCACAACTTTTGGCTTCTATTAAGCGTAATGAACAACTACATAAACAGTCCCCCTCCCCTTCTTTTGCTTCTCAGTTACGTGAGGACAGAATTAAATTGCGTATTGTTTTAATTGACAACTATGACCGATTTCTTAAAAGATGTAAAGCTACTTCGTATGCTACTTCATATGTCTAACAAAGCTACCTCTTATCTATCTAAACAAGTTAAAAATTGCCCTTTGCAAATCCAGACTAGCCTCCTTACAAGACCCATCCACAGGTAACAAAGAATATATCCCATATAAAATGGCTAATATTTTTCAACAATACTACAACAAATTGTACAATCTACGTGATGATCCCACCACCCCACAACCGAATGAGCAGTCTATCTAACTCCTTTTTGAATCCTCTTAACTTACCTTCCTTAACCCCACAACACTTAGCCACACTCTCTTCCCCTTTCACGCATGAGGAAATTAGCTCTGTCATTCACTCTCTGCCGCTCCATAAATCCCCTGGAGCTGATGGTTTCCCAAGTGAGTACTATAAACAGTTTCCAGATAACCTACTCCCCTATCTCACTGATGTATTCAATAAATCTATGGAACTAGGTTCCTTCCCTGCTGAAATGCTGCGTAGTGTAATTGTTACTATACCTAAACCTAATAAGGACCCATCTCTTCCGGGTAATCACAGACCCATATCTTTGTTAAATTCTGATATCAAAATTTTTGCTAAAGCCCTCTCCAACAGACTCCTTCATATACTCCCACTCCTGATACATCCTGACCAGGTAGGCTTTGTACATGGAAGACAAGCTCCTGACAGGACAAGATGCTTCCTTAATATCATAAGGCACATTGAAATTGGCAAAAAACCCTCTCTCCTCTTGTCCCTCGATGCCGAAAAGGAATTTGACAGGGTACACTGGGGATATTTATCGGCAGTACTCAAAAAGTTTGGTTTTTCTGGCCCTATTCTCTCAGCGATTTTATCCCTATACTCCCTGACGTTCACCCTTTCCCCTTCTCATCCTTCTTCCCTCCTCCCCCATCCCTCCCTGCCTTTTCTATCCTCCCCGATGTGCTCACATTACATCATTAGATCAGTCCTTATTGTTTACACTGATCCCTGTACCTCTAGTGATTGCACTGTATCCTGTTTGACTGATGTTAGAATGTGGTTTATTGAAGAATGTTTAGTAACATAGAATGTTTAGTAAGTCTTCATTGAGGGATTGTATGAAGCTATATTTTTTTATTTTTCCGTCTATAAGATGCCCCCATGTGGGATGCTCTCAAGTACATCAGTGGTCTAATTTTTCTGCATCGTCCTCTTCTATCCTTCTTTTCTTCCAGCGAGGGAGTCTCCAGGTTCATTCTGTCATTGCTTCTGTCACTGCCAGGCTTGCCTGGTTACATAGTCTTGAATCTAGTGATGGCTTGAAATCATTACATACTCCGAGGGAAACCCATAGGTTGCCTGCTGGTGAGTTGTTTCAATATTTACAGGTGAACCATTTTGTTGCCTTCTCGAATTGTACACTTTCCAACCTTCACCCCTTTTTAACATATCTGTAAGGATGACCCTCATTCAAGAGGTGTGATCCCCTCACATGGATTACAGTTTACTGGCTGTACAGCCCCATCTCATCATTTTGATCCAAGTGAAAAACAGATCTTGATTCTTCAATGGATGAAAGACTCAATGGACCCAAATTTGCAAATCTACTAAATCTTGCTCACAAAATGCCCTGGCTCAAAAAAATAATTACAAGGTGATAAGTTGCTGGTATATGGTCCCTAGCCACCTTGCACACTTTGTCCCAGGATATTTGGGAATGTGTTTCCGAGGTTGTCCTGATAAGGCACATTTTTCCACATATGGTGGACATGCCCCGTAGTGCAGGATCTGTGGAAAAAGCTGTACAGACTGCTATCAATTTTGTTGGTGAGGAAAATGTAGGTGCGTCCAGCAGAGGCACTCCTTAACCTTGAGCTGGCAGGACTCACAAAATGCCAGTTTAGAATCATGCTACATATCCTCACGGCCACTAAACAGAGTATTGCAAGGGCCTGGCTTTTGAGCACTCTGTCATTTCGAGGTGGAAAACAGAATCCATTGGACATTCACGGATGACAAATTGACGGCATCGCTTTTAGGTGCATTTGAGAAAGTTTGGGAACCCTGGATCAGACATTTCCTGCATATATATATATACACACACACAGTATATTTGATGTAGTCTGTCAGTAGAAATAACATAGTTGATATTCTGAGTTTTTTAACATAGTTTTTTTACTTATTTATACTGCCATTATATCTGTTCATTTACCAAGTCCTATAACTAGCCAGGATGCCCACCAAATGTAACTCTTACAGGGGTTGGGACAAACATATAACACTAGGGAGAGGGAGTGCATACATTGTGCAGCTTCTATTTATAAGGTTTTTTTCTAAAAGAAAAACAAGGTAAAGAGTGTTATCTTTTACTAGGCTTTAATAATTTGTTTGTCTCTTACTTAAAATCCATTTTAAAATTACCTGTCCATCTAATACTAGGGTGACAACACTGCTGTGCAATTGTGTTGTGATAAAACTATGTTACACAGTGGAGGGGGGTCTCAGAAAAACAAAAACTACTGCGTCAATGCTAGGGAGTCCATCATATACAATCTGTCATTTTCTATTTTGCCCAAAGTTATACTTCAAGAAAAAATAAATAAAAATGGAAAATATCTGAATTTGGGAGCAGTATTGACTATTATAATTTCCATCGTAATGATTATTATTATTATTTAACTAGTATTAGTATATAACTCTGTCATGCACTATCATTCTTTAACTAGTATTAGTATATAACTCTGTCATGCATTATCCTATGTGTTTGCTGTTCTACAGAATACACAGTTCTTTTTTATTATTCAAACTGTTCTACAGTCCTCTGCAAACTTCAACACTAAACTAATCCTCTGCTAACTTAAACATCAGCCTAATTATGAAGCACAAACCATACAGTGAAATATCTCTAGTAAATTAAATGCATTCACAAATTAAATGCTTGCCAATATTTTCCAAGTTTTTTTGTGCACAAATTACCCATAACTTCTTAGATGTAAGACATGTTATTTCATTTAATAGACAATGCTCCAGAGAAATACAAGGTGGGAAAGAGGGAAATTCACTTCATCTATAAAAGCGTCTCTTTTGATTCCTCATTTGACTAAACAAATTGAAATCTTTTTTATTAATTACACACTCTTTTCCCTTAGCATTCTTTTTCTAGATTTGTCCTTCAAAAGATTTAAAAGGCAGTCCCAAAGATAGCAGTTCTGTTTGACATATAAATAATAATGAAAAATTTGTGAGATAAATCTTTAATATAATAGAGGTACCCAGAGACTTGCCATGTGAGGTCTTTAAGATTTAGGGCAGCACTCACATAATAACTACTTTGAAGTCAGGTCCACTGAAATACCTCAAAGTTAATAAAGCAGTTTTTTTTGCCTTTAAGTATTTAATCAATGGCCATTTTGAGTCCTGTAGGGGATAACACATTTTAGTCTGATCTTGTGGGGGTAAACTACTCTGGTGTGTTAAAGTTTTGGTACAGAGTGACCAAACTTGCCCACAATAGATTATTACTGTAAAGCAATTTAGCTTTAGTGAGGTAGGCAACATAGCAACTTCATTCAATTAATGGCATTCATTTACAGAATAGCATAGGGCAATGCTTCCCAGCCAGGGCTGTGCCAAGGTTACTGTTGATAATGATGATCGTCTCTTCACTCCACATCTCTTTCCACATCCCCATCTTCTCTGATTTTGTTTCTGTGGTTTTAGGGCTCTTGTAATCTGGACTGTATCCTGTTGAGCTAAGTTCTGTTTATTTCCAAGATTAGTTTGCAGCTATGTACATTCATACTACACACCTTGGTAAAGTGGTGTATTTAAACCCTTTTGTGCCCAGGGGTCATTCATGCCTATACCAAATTTATAGGCCTATTCATGCCTATACCAAATTTATACAGCATCAGCATGTGTTTATTAACTCAACAATAACTCTGTAACTAATGTGCATATCTAAATATTTTTAATTTTTTTAAGGGCATTTAAGTTTTTTTTTTATACACTGTTTAAACACACTGTTTAGGTTTTTATTTTAAATTCTAGGCTTACAAATGCATACACATGTAAAAAAAAATCTGTTTTCAATTATTTATTCTACAAAATGAAGGCTAGCATTTTTTTCATTGAAGCCTCCAGCTTACATATGATCACTATGGGGTCTATTCACGAAGCAGCCGAAGGATCTAGCCGTAGCTCCGGCCGATGCTTCAGCCCAAGGACCCCTTCAGTTCATTAGAACCGAAGGGCTGCTGTACGAGCTATTCACTGTAGCCCGTACAGCTCTCGAACTTGGCCGAGCGGCTCAGTTGAGCCGAAGGTATATGCCTTGGCTCGGCTGAGCTGTGCTGAAACCCGAAGCTGGCCGAGCCGACAGCCTGCTTCTGACAGCTGGGCGGAGCCAGCCATGATCTTACGGCTGGCTCCGGCCACTTGCAGAGAGATCAGCGTCCCTGGTTACCAGCTAACCAGGGACATTGATCTCCAGACAGCCTAACTCTCCCGGGCGCTCTGGGAGTCTCCCACTCCGGGCCGCCCTGGAGAGAAACACTGCTTTTTCTTTTTTTTTTATTCTGACACGGATCCGTGTCAGAATAAAAAAAAGAAGAATAGACATTTTGGCCATAGGAATGCATTGCTAGATTCCTATTGGCTTTTTCAATTTGCAATAGCCAATAGCAAACTAGCATTGCACCCGCCCTCTGCTGCAGTTCTTAATTAGGTCCCCACTACTGATTGACAGCAGCAGAGGGCGGGTACAATAGCTAGTTTGCTATTGGCTATTGCAAATTGAAATAGAACCGCCCGCCAATAGAAAACTGTAGCTGTCATTTCTAGCTCCGCACAATCGTTTTCTATTTATTTTTCTACTTTTTAACTGTTTTTCTATTCTGCTCGGTACCACAGAGGTACCGAGCAGAACAACCGAGCAGAACAGCCGAGCCAAATGCCACTGAGTGGCATTCGGCTATTCACTCACTGCTGTTCGGCATCTATAAGAATAGACTGAACAGCAGCGAGTAGCCTGTCGGAAGTTCGGCTTAGCCGATCCAGATGTTGGATCGGCTGAGTGGAACTCCTTCTGCACTTCGAGTCGGCCGAACATGCAGAGACTGGTTGGG
>NW_017307013.1:620777-645058 GCF_000935625.1 Nanorana parkeri
GGCCGAACATGCAGAGCATGTTCGGCCGACCCGAAACCATGCGAAGCCACCCAATGTTCGGCTGCTTTCAGCCGATATACGGCTGAAATCAGCCATACCAGCCTGAAGTGAATAGCCAAACAGCGTTCGGCTCACTTCGCTCTAGGTCGGTAATTCACTCGGCTGCCTACGGCAGCTTAGTGAATAGACCCCTATGTCATTAATAACATAGTGATCACATGATTGGGAACCATGCTAATTGATTCCCATTTCTAGGTAGGGATCTAAGTTGTCAGTGACAGCTGGGATTGAGAACCCCCAGCTGCACTAAGGAGTTGATTTACTAAAGTCACATAGGCTGTTCAATGTGCAAGGGAATTTGCACTTTGCTGGGGAAGTTTCTCTTAGCTTAGTGAAGCTTCACTTTGTAAAGAATACCCAATCATGTGCAAGGAGAATTTTAAAAAATTATTTTTTTCTAGAACATGATTGTGTGATGGAAGTCAGCAAAGCTACCCCTCGTTCACTAAACATAGGGCAAACTTCCCTTGCTAAGTTCAAATTCCCCTGCAAATTGAAAGCCTGGTTGCCTTTATTAAATCAACCCTTACATTTCAGCTAGTGGCTATCAAGGGGAGAACATTTTGAAACATTCCCAGCTGGGGAACATTTATATATAGGTGATGGGTGGAGAAGTATTAATGTTATTAATATCTTTTCATTTTTTTTAAATGTTAAAATGAAAAAAAAAAACAATCCCAAGCTCTTTAAAAAATAGGCAGGACTTGGCAGGTGGTAGTACCAATAAAATATGCTGGGCTAGCATGCCTGACTGGAGATAATTTACTATTCAGACAACAGTTAGAACAGGACTCACAGTCCGTGACATATAATGGAGATAATATAGCTTCTGCACCCTGTTCAGACCTGTGATCACAGTGCTTTGTCATAGGGAAGTCTTCCAGTACAAGCTTCCTTTGCAGCTTTGGGATGTCATGTAACTGAATGCTGGGAGCTCGAAAGGAAACATATGATGGAAGTTGTGAAAAAGTAAACTACATTCTTTAGAAATACCCACTTTTCATCATGCCACCAATTAGTGAGGCACCATGGCAAACTTTGCGTGGTGCATTTTCATCAGCCCACAGAAATGTGTTCTGACCATTTAAAGTGCAAGTCCGATGTGTTTCTCGCCACAAATAAACAGGGGAGACAGCGCTTTCTCCTCATGTATTAATAGTACAATAAAGAATAGTAAACTACTCACATGAATAAAATCTGATCAAGCGGTGTATGAACGAACCAGGGACCGCTAAAGCCTCCGCATCAGCTCATCCCACCCCATGTCAATTATGTCATCCTGTCCAGTCCCACCCCAAACATGTAGTGACTCGTTCACCCAAGTCCGTCGGTTGGTGTGAGGCGCTGTCAGGGCGAGCTGCTAGGGCCCTTTGCACATTGCATATTGCCTATTGAGATTTATGAGGCGATCATTGCGGATCTCCTCTTAAACACCAACCAATATTTTCTCTGCATGAGAAAGAACTGCAGTAGGAAGCCTGAAAAAAAGGACTACCTTTAATACGTACCATTCGATTCCCAGGAACATACTACAGTCACTGGGAAAAAAGCCATTTGTTAATTGATAAAAAGGTTTATTCAGAAACCTTGCCATTATGGGTGGCAGCTAATGCGCTAGTGATAACTAAGCTACCGACCGTATAGCTTAGGATCATTTAATCACGCAGACCAACACAATACCAAATAGGGATACCTTTGTGGAGTATTTAGTAAGTGAAATGTAGACTTTTTAAGGATTTTATGCATGCCATGATCATTTGCTGATCAGTAGATTAAGCTGGAATGCTTTCACTTGAAGATGACTTCTTTCTCAGGTTCACTAAGCAATAACAATGCTAGTGTTATGTTAAATAGTTTATGTGAATTAATAAGGTACAGGTTTGACTAAGCTAAAATAGCTATCTTTGAAATATTTTTTCCAATTACCTCAGAAATCTAAGGGCAGCCTATGTCATGCCAGGAGACATTTTAAAGAACAGACCTTAGAATTAAAAGATGGATTGCATTCTTTAATAAAGATGTTTCCAGGGAACTTGTGTTGATAGTGTCCTGAATTTCTAAACTAATTACAGATCTAGTCAAAATTATAGAATTTGTTCTTGACTAAAATCATAAATGTATTTTTATTCAAGGGTGTTCATGTTTCAAAAAATCTAGATGAAAACACAGTATTTTATAGTTACTGTTACGCAAAGGTTTAATTATAACAACATTTCTAATATGTATTTTTGAGATTCTGTGAGATTTATTAGCTCTATATATGTGAATAGAAACATAGATAATGTTATTATAAATTTGAGTAGCTAAAAATTACATCTAAGCTATGAATGTAAAAATTGTCTCACTCTCAATTATCCACATAAATAATGTCAAATATTTTGTTCAAATATACGTTTCTAACAGGAACTATTTTCCTGCCTCACTTTAATTAGAACTTTAAAAACATCACGCCTGCTGCACACCTTAACTACAAACTGAAATGTCTAGGTAATATTTGGATTCTTAAAATGGCTTTCTGAATTAGTTAAATAATCAGTTTAAATAAAAGGTAAAGCAATTGCACCAATTTAAACAGCTGCTTAGATCAATATGTGTATTTGACAAATAGAACAAACAAAATACAATTAATTATTGCATAATGAACAATAGAAGCATCAATAATGCTCTATAAGATTAAAAAAAAGTTAAAAAGCAATAAAGAAATATAATTTTTGTATTTAAAATATTATTTTCCTTTTTAACGGTATGGTCAATGTTTTTGTTTTAAAAATAATCATTATTAATCAAGACATTTATATATAGCAATTTTTTTAATGAAATGCTTAGTGCAAATTTCAGAAATAATAAACATTCTTAATAACTTAGCTATAAAAAGGTCTCTTATAGACTTTTGGAGAATTATCTCTCTAATTAACTAGCATTTTGGACACTCATTTCATATGATGTAATATTTTTAATATGCTTCATTTAAAAGAGTGTTTAGCATATTCAGCAATTTATATTAATTAAATACTGTATACTCAGTTGAATTTAGAAAGTATATTATTATTATCTTCTATTTTGTTTTTTTTATTTTAAAAGTCACAGTAGCTTTTGTTTCACGCAACTACTATTTACCATGAATGAAAAACTTTACATACTTTAATACTGACTGGTCTAAACTATATTAAACCTGTAAAACTGTAGTTAGTAAAAGTATTAAGCTAAGAGAAGTTGTGAGTAATAGGATTTATTTTGCCAGATCATATATTATCTGTCAAAATCAGTTCCGTGGCAGTACTAGAAAATGCCCCAGATCCTGGGGTATTGGAAGAGTAGGAACAGCTCCTTTTACTCAAAGTGGTGTTATATGGTGTTTGGGTATATGTGTGTGTGGGTATTTAAGTATGACATTTACAGAAAGAGTATTCTTGTCATGACAGTTACCTGAGGTTTTATATACAGGTCCACCAAAACAAAATTGTGTTAAATAATTCTAATTTATTGTGCATATTAGCCATCAGGCATTATTTTATTTAAGTATTTTTATGAGGAATATAGTTTAAAGAAAATTTAGAGAAATAAAACATGCATAGATACATAAGCAGTGGCACAGCATAGCCAAAAATACATATTGTGCAAATATATCTGGACCTGAAAAGATAAATCTAAAACTATTAGTTACTTAACTTTTCCTGGTCATAGGTTACCAAGGCCCTAAAAGATGCATTTTGAGAGGTTGATGTTGAGATCACAGCGGCATTTGGCTCGGCTATTCTGCCCGGTACCTCCGTGGAACCGAGCAGAATAGTAAAACAGTGAAAAAATGTAGAAAAAAACTGTTTCCACATGTAAATAAATGATCAATGTTAAAAAATAAATAAAGATTAAAAAAAGAAAAAAAAGATTATTGAAAAAAAAATAATCATTCAAAAAAGAAAAATAAAGATCAATGAAAAAAAGAAAAAAAAACAAATACAAAAAAGAACAAAACTATTGGGCAGAGCTAGCAGTGACAGATAGCACTGCCCAACTGTTTTCTATTGGCCAGGACCTGCTAGAGTCTTCTAGCAGGTCCCGGGCAATGAATAACAACTGGACAGAGCCAGCCGTGATGTCACGGCCGGCTCAGCCAAGTTGTCATTGTTCAATGACAGTTCAGCAACCTGGTAACGCTGATCTATCATTGCATCTGGGCAGAGCCAGCCGTAAGATCACTTTCATTGCAAACCTGCTTCGGGTTTCACTTCGGCTCAGTCAAGCTGAAGCATATGCCTTCGGCTTGGCTGAGCCGCTCTGCCAGCTTCGGGAGCTGTACGGGCTATAGTGAATAGCTCGTACAGCAGCCATTCGGTTCTACTTCGGCTATTCAGCCGTTTGGCTATTCACTCACTGCTGTTCGGCCCTATGAGAATATCCCGAACGTCAGCGAGTAGCTTGCCGGAGGTTCCTCTCAACCGGTCCAGATGTTGGATTGGCTGAGTTGAACGTGTTTTCACTTTGGCTCAGTAGAAAATGCTGAGCATGTTCGGCTGAACCAAAGCCAGCCGAAGCCGGGGCGTGGCTTGGCGATGGCCGCGTGCGGACGCTAATCTCAGAGCTCCGTGCGTGCCGGGGAACCATCGCACAGAACTGTTCAGCAAGGGCACTTCACCTGCTCCCATGGGCCGGACTTCAAAGCGGAGTTCCCGCTCACATGACCCGCGGGCTTCCTCGTCGCAAAAAAAGGACCTGGAGTCTTTTTTTCATAAGGCCGGCAGCTCGTCTTCTCGTGAAGCCAAGATGGCGACGGGCAGGGAGAAACGTGCTGTCTCCCCTCCCCCCCTCCTCACCAGAATCGCTGCTGTCTGCACCCACTAGCAGGGGGAAGGAGTCTCCTGACCACAGTGACACAGAGGGAGAAGATCTGACGATTCCTACTACATTCCGCAAGTATTTTGCTTTATTGCCTACCAAATCTAATATTGCAGCCATGTTCACTAAATTGGAGACTACTCATAAACATGATATGGCAGAGTTGCGGGAGGGCTTGCATTCTTTCCACCAAAGGCTGCACACTGTGGAATCTGCTATGCCTGTGATTACCTCGGTGGTGGGGGAATTGCAGAAGTCTGTACAGCAACAATATCAGTATCACCATGATATGCTGTCTCACATTGATGATCTTGAAGATAGGAGCAGGCAAAATAATATCGGGCTGCGGAGCATACCGGAGGCCACAGGCGCACGTGATCTTAAAGCGACAGTGCTGGGCATATTCAACACCCTCCTTAATCGCCCTGTGACTGACCACCTTGAGTTGGACAGAGTCCACCGCACGCCTGGCTTCCGCAATGCGAACTCCCCCCGCCCTAGGGATGTTCTCTGCAGGGTGCACTATTACACCCTCAAGGAAGAAATTATGTTGAAGGTGCAGGCTGCGGGCACGTTGGACTTTGATGGGGCTCAAATCTCTTTATTCCCCGACCTCTCTCGCAGAACTCTGGGGAAACGCAAAGCGGTGCGCCCTTTCACCAAAGCGCTACAGGATATGGGAATGCCATACCGCTGGGGATATCCATTTTCTCTGTCAGTTCGCAAAGATGGTCGCACTCCTGACCTGGAGGCCTTCATCAAAGCCTTGGATTTACCCTCCCTGGAGCTAGAGGCATGGCCTGATGCTCCTGCCTTTTCGGCCCTCCCTGCACAGGATCTTTGGGTTCCGGTAACACCTAACCCCCCGAGGGGGAGAAGATCTTCTTCAAGGCCTACCCCACGTTGATAGACCCGCTCCATGGGAGCGCTTGCTGATGCTGAGATCGTGATCCTGGAAATACTGGAAACCATGGGTTTATTGTCCCCTACCTCACTGTACCCTATGTGGAACTCGGGTATCTACTGCTTGGCTGCACAAGTCTAGACTGCAACTAGTGTGCTGCCATCAGCCTGCCACCACTGGCACACATCTCCTGCTCACGCAACATCTGACGATGATGTCTTGACGCCCCTAATGGCCTTTTTCTAGCTGATACTCATCCTACAACTGTGGCCGGTGGTGGCCAGGGTAGATCCCTACCACTGAGTGCCTTTTTTGCTTCTTTTTTTCAAAAATCTTTTGGTTTTTTTAAGGGGAAAAACAAAAACAAAAGAAAGAGAAAAGGAGAACTTTTTTTTCTCCCCCTCCCTTTTAGATATTATATATATATAAGGTACTTACATCCCTAAAATTCAATGTCCGCAACAGGGACTGGCTCATTCCTCGGAGGACATAGCCAGGGCCTTCCACAAATATTACATGGACCTTTTACAATTTGAAAGGTGACTTGTCATCGGGTTCCCCTGCCCCGCCAGCTTCGGCGCTGCTGGCTTATATGCAACATACCTCTCTTCCGACACTCCATCTGCCATGCAGTCGCTGGAAGCACCATTGTTGTCTGTGTAAATCTCGGCTATTATTAAAACTCTTCCCTATGGTAAGAGCCCTGGCCCCGATGGCTATACGAGCTCCTTCTATAAATCCCTATGAACCTCTAGAGAGGCCAGAGATAACGCCTCTTAATCGATCACACTAATGGCATACGCGAAGGACCGTGGTATCCCGCTATGTCTTCTTTCTATCGATGCCGAAAAGGCCTTCAACCGCCTTAACTGGGATTTCCTTAAGGCCACACTGCAACACATTGGGATTCCCTCCTCTCTCCTCTCCAAAATACTCGCCTTATACGACCGGCCATCTGCGAGGATTCGGATTAATGGCATTTTGTCACACCCCGTTGACATTTGCAATGGCACACTGTTTGAACGCATATGTGTTGACCCCAATCCGCCTCTGCGCCCCCTGTCGTTATTATATGGCCTTTTGATAGCATTTTATGAACAAGACACTCCCCCATATATGCGAGATTGGGCCTCAGACATGGGCTGCTCCTTCTCTGCAGAAGACCTCTCTAAGTCCTTCCGTTTGACCCACACGACCTCCATCTCCAGGGTCGTACAGGAGCGCAACTTAAAGATCTTATCTAGATGGTACTACTGCCCTACCCGCCTTCATGCTATCTACCCCTCGGTTTCCGACGTATGTTGGAGGTGCCTCTCCAGTAGAGGCTCAATGCTACATATTTGGTGGTCCTGCCCTGGGGTCCAAACGCTTTGGGCCACCGTTTTTACCGAATACCGCCGCATGACGGGTGTACAGGTGGACTGCTCTCCTCAACTCGCTCTCCTCTCTGTGTTCCCGGGTTCTGTGCGCTCAGCCAAAAAAGGGTTGTTGCGGTTCTTTTTGATGGCTGCCAGGGCGATCATACCGAGACTGTGGAAATCCCAGACAAGTCCGACTATAAATGAATGGTTGGCGGAAATGCACTCTATTTGTAGGCTGGAGGAACTTTCTGCTATGCTGTATTTTATCATACAGTTTTATGCTCAGTTTTATGAGGTATGGAGTCTCTGGCTTAATTCCCGTTCTTCCTCAGGGGAGAATGGGCTATCCACGTTAGGCATAGGCTCAATATAAACAGTTGTTCACTATTGCAATAACCACGTATTAACGATCTAGGTTTTGCCAGAATTGGCGGACGGTGGGGACCCGGGGGATACATTCTACCTTTTCTACCTTCTTTCTCTTTTCTCTTCTCTATCTCTTACCTCCTTTCTTTTTTTCTCTTTCTTTTTCCGGTATACTTTCCTTTTTTCTTCCATGTAATGGGAGTACTGGTGCTATCTGGCACCTGCTAGGCCTCTATACGCTGTTATTACACGGTTGGCCCGGAGACGGGTCGTGCACAGATAAGTGTTCTGTACTATGGAGAGTGGCTCCTCTACTAACAGCCTGCACAACCTTGTTCATTGTGACAGGTTTTTGTATTACAAGACAGTTCATTGTATTGTATGTAAGATGACGGATGCCATATACACTTCAGTGCGTCATTTGTATATGGCAATGCTGATATATGCGCCTATACTCCCCGTTTTCTGTGTTTTGTTTTGTTGTTTGTACTTTATATGGATGTGCAAAACTTTCAATAAAAAACATATTAAGTAAAAAAAAAAGCCAGCCAAAGCCAGCCAATCTGCGGCTAAAATCAGCTGTACAACAGCGAATGGCTCACTTCACTTCGGGTAGGTTACTCACTCGGCTGCCTTCGGCAGCTTTGTGAATAACCCTCTATGTCTCTAGTAGGCCAATTATCCTTCAATAACAACGTCCTGTTGCAGGTCAATTTTACATTGCTGTATTGTCTGTGGTTTCTTAATTCATAGTGAAAGTTTTCCAGAAATTAGCCAGTAGTGGGACAATTGTGCATCAGTGAAAAAAGGAACAGACTCTGTAAACTACAGAAGTAAACAGTATAAGGAATACACACAAGAAGGACCCAAGGAAGGCAGGAGATGACTCACAGGGAGTGAGGATGGGCGTTCAGGGAAATACTCACAAGGAAGGCAAAGTACAAGACATGGGCAAGGTACTCACAATGACAATACAAAAACAGGTACACAAGTAGGAATATGAACTACCACAATGATCAGAAACACAATTACCACAGGGAATCAATGACAAGAGTATGCAGGGACACAGGGAAAACCAAGGATGGAAACAGCAAAGCAGGGAATCCACAGGGAAAACCAAGGAATCCAGAGGAACAAGGGTTCCAGGAATAACTTCAGAAACTCTAAGGCAAATAACAAAGTACACAGGAGGGTCTGGCAGAAGGAAACAGACTTGTTGCTCACACGCTGAGGTTCAAAGCGGATTGCCAGGAAGCCAAGCACCCTGGACTGGGGGCAAAACCCAGCGCCAGATCAAAGCACAGGGAACCGCGACACTAAGGCAATAATAAAGTTACACTCGCCTGACCCACGGAGCCAGCAGCTCTTCCTCCAGCCTGTCTCCTCCTCCATTGCAGCGGTGATATGTTATTTGGCATCCTCACGTCCTATAGATAACGGAAGGGGTGAGATGTTCCAGTTTAAGAGCCAGCCATCTCAAAGGATCAAGTGAGTATCATTTTCTTACCCTAGGCAAAAAGGAGCAATTAACCTTTTGCAGTACAGTGGTAGCCCCGCTGCAAGGGTTAATAACATTTGTGCCCAGAGTTCTTCCTTAAACTTGTTCACTTTGGAAAATAGGTGCTTAAGAGGGGATATGATTGCATTATACAAACTTATCAATGGTGACTACAGTGTCAGGAAATTGTTTAATCTAAAGACTCTGAAGAAGACATTTGGCCACAACATGAAAATGGATGAGAAGCGGTTTAAGATGGGTTTCTCAGCAAAGAAAATATATAGGGTATGGATATATATAGCTACATGTACACATACACAAACACACACACATACATTGTATGAACTGTATCTGAATTGATCTATGCCTGTAGTCAACCTAACCAACTATGTAACATGTTTTTTTTACAAGTATTCATGTATTTACAATGTTGCCCGCAATGCCACTTAAAAAGACCTTCTCCCCATTGTACAGTAGTTTTGTAGGTTTTTTTGCACTGTTACATGTCTCTCATGTCAGTGTCTAGCTCACAATGCATTTTTTCAGCAACTTGCCTATTGCCCTAAAAATAGTCAACACCCATAGACTTCAATTTACTGTTAAGTTTGGGGTTCACTTCATTTCACACAGGAATCACCTGACCCTCTGTAAACATTTATGGCAGCATTTATCTAAAACATTTTATTTTTTGGAAAAACAGAAATCTGTACCAACCTCTGTAACATAAACAGGGTAGCATTGCCTGTATAAAATGATCTAAGGAGACCTTTAAGTGCATCAAGTAGCATCATTGTGGGAGGGTACTGTATGGTCCTATTGCATGTGTAATACAATAGGTTGTGAAGTTGTCTGTGTACTGTTTTGTAAAAACAGAGTCTTCAATAGGTTATAGGTTCCGATGTCACTTTTGAAGCAGTACTTCTGTCTTGTTTGGCCTCTATGCTTAGTAGTGTTTGATGGTCCCTGTCATTCAGTTGAAATTTGTAGCCACCATTTTTCTTTGCCGATAATTACTATACTTTGTGCATGCAGTCATAACAATGAGGAATGTTGCTCTTGAAACACCAAACAATTTGAATGTTATGGTTAAACAGCTCCAACTAAACATGTACTGATGGAAGATTGACATCCATTGTCACTCAATTTACTGACCACGCATACTAATAACTGCTGAATATATTGGGGTTTATTTACTAATGGCAAATAGGCTGTTTAAGGGAATTTGCCCTGTGCAAGGGAATTTTAACTTAGCTTAGCCAATGTAATGAAAAATAACTTGCAAAAATACCCAATCATGCACAAGGAAAAAAAATGTATTTTCGCTTGCACATGATTGAATTTTGGAAGTCAGCAGAGCTTCACCTCATTCACTAAGCTAAGGAAAAAGTCCCTTGCAAAGTGCAAATTCACTTTTGTGTAGAGCCTATTTACCTTTTGTAAATTGACCCCGTTGTGTAATACACCAGACACAGAAAAGGTAAACAAAAGATACATGCAATTGTTTTTTCAGTGTAGCCCACACAAATACATTTAAGCCCTGTAATACTGATGTTCATATTATTTATTCACCTTTGTATATTTATTTAAATTAACTTTTTTGCAAAAAAAACAAACCCTGACAGAGATCCTCATTCTTCCGCACTACACCCAAAACTAAAAAAGTTTTGGCTAGACTTGGGCTTCAAATATATAGAATATAAACTTAATTATATGCAATACAATACTACTGTATATGTACATATACAATTTTTCCAATTATACATATTATTGTATACAGGTTTAGTAAATAAGAGTCCTACATAAAATGTAGTCATCTGTAAAGGGAAAAAGTGTTTTAGTCAGTAAAATAAACTTTATATACTAAATTACTATTAGCAAAGCATCTTATGCTGTTATAATGTCTCTGTATAAATATCTGCAACATGTGAAAAGTGTGAATTAAAAATTCTAATTGATGAATCTTCAAAATGAAATCTAAAAAGGCTATGAGGCTCAAATTTGTAATCTCTTGAGTCTTTCTTATTACTTTATAGTGCTGTCTCCCTGTAAACATTTGAAGCCCCCCAAATTATTCCAAATATTCATTAAAAAAAGGAAACAGAGGAATGAAATTGTAACTGCTGCACACTGACCGACTTCAAAGATTCTTCTTGAAAAATCAAACACTTTGTCATGGAAATGATTTTCCTTTGGGGTTTTTGTATGCATTTGATATTTTTACATACTTTTCCCTAAATGTTTTGTCTGTCAAATTAGCAGCTTCTTTATTGCCATAAATGTGCTCATCATACAACGAAAATATTCATAAATTGATTTTATATTTGTAATTTATACTTTATCTTTATACTAACTATACTTTTGCTAGAAAATGTAAAAAGGAAACGTAAGCATTAAAATCCCTCCATACAAGAAAACCTTTTTTACATTTTTGCTTAGGGGCAAGGCTAAGTTTAGGCCTTGGAATGCAGTGACATGCTGCCAAAAAGGGGTAGCTCTGTCTGTGTCAAAAACAAGTGTCCACTGTCAAAGCCCGGTTGTGAAAGGGTAGCCAGCCCATGCTTTAAGGTTTTCCTCTTACAGTTATGCCTAATGTGATAGGGATCCAGCCATAACTGGGAAATGTGGCAAAGAGTCAATTTTCACCCCATCCTCAGAGTGGGTCATTATGGGTCCATTTTTTGATGGTGGCAGGAGATCCTGATAAAGGATGCATTAGAAGTTCAAAAAATGGTTGATATGCACCATTAGGAGTAGGAGTGGGGAACAGGTGCATTATAAGCACTTGATCCACACCTGGGAGGATTAAAATACACTACCTCCTCTGCCATTTACCACTGGTGGGGTGAAAAAACCCAGCTCCCCAGAGCATCTCCACACTGCCTTTCTGACCTCTCAAAAAAAGATGTGGGGAAATGCAGTTCAAAGTAATGCATGTTGGGCTCTCTCAGTGATGGTGGCAGTATATCCTTTAATTTTTTCCTTCCATCAGGAACGGATGAAACCTCCCCTTTGAAGCTACCACAAATGTTCTTCTCCTCTTTACCACCAGAATGGCCAACTCTCCTCCTTTTTTACTGCCAGCACCACAACACTTCTCCTCATTGCCAGCACCCCAACCATCCTTCTCCTCCTCTCCCCCAGCACCCCAGCCCTCCTCGTTACCTTACCTCATTGAGTTTTTAGTATATTAAGCACCAGAGACTGGGGGGAGGAGGAAAAGGGCACATTATCAGCATTCTAAAATAAAGTGACTGCTATATACTCTTGAGGAGGAAGAGTGTGTGCATTTGGCTGCCTACTTGTCTCATTGAGGTACTGCTTTCACTCAAATCTTTGGTGCATAGTAATATATGTTTTCTCATGCATGTGGTAACCAAATGGCTGATACTTTTACAAATGCTGATACACTGCAGGTAGAGTGTCGACAGCCCAAGGTGCTATCAGCAGTAAATATGTTTTAAAAAAAGCCTTTCTAGCCTCTAGTCTCTTTCTAGTGGCATTACACTTCTATTCAAGTGCCCATATACTGTACTTACACTAGCTAATTTCTGCCAAACATATACATGAAGTATATACAGTATTTTTGAAATTTTGGGGAATACTTGGATGTGGGGAATGTGTGGTTGTGTCTTTGAAGTATTTTTGTGCACTCTCTTTTAACATTTTATTAAACTTTTAAGGCAATAGAGTGTGTTACTGCTAAAAAAAAAGCATTGCTGTTGTTCCCCATGGCAATGTCCAACTCTCATTCTCCATGCCCTTTGTTTTATCATTCCTTTCCTATTAGCCTGAGAAATAGAAATAATTCCCTCCCTATAGATTGCAATGGGTCTGTGATTTTCTGATGGGATTGATAAGTTGACACAATCACCCATCTCATATATATATATACAGTATAAATTTAGTATATGAGAACTGATGGTGTGTAGTCTGTATCATAGCACTTCTCAATTACTGTATATAGATTTGTGGGAAAATATAAATTTGTCTAAAAAGCTTCAGCACATTTTAAATAGACCAGTAGATGAGCAGTGTGAACTGCTAACCTGCTCTGGCTCAGATTTAAAGATACAGACCCTGCATGGGCTATCTTTAATTTTATTTTGCTATCAACTATAATACACTAGTAGTATAGAGAGGAAACAACAATCAGAACCTTAGGCCGACACAGACAGGATGACTGACATAAAATCTACACTGTCAGTACCATGGAAATGTGAGCCCCTCCTAGAAGCCCCCCAGGACAATGTGGCCCATGTAGAGCTTCAGCTATACTTCCAGTAAGTCCTTTTTATGATTTCGAGAATTTTTTTCACCAGCAAGATAATGGTTGCATTCCTATAGACTCACCATCAGTGGCCTATCTATGGTGTGGCAAGCAGGGCAAGTGCCCTGCACACCACTTGAGGGGGAGTGCAGTGTCAAGGTGTTGCTCTCTGCATCACATTTCTACATGCACACCTGGATCGCAAGATGTAGAATTACCTGCTTCTATAACACATCACTAATATGTTCAGCTCTCTCTATGCAGCCTGATCCACCCCACCCCCCGTTTTTGTTCCAGGTGACAGCTCTATACTAAGGTCTTCACAGGACAAGCCAGCTTCTGGACAAGGAAGATGCCGAGGTGGGCAATACAGAGAGGAGGGGAGAGGAGTGAGGAAGAGGGCGGACAAGGGGAGGAGGGGCAGGGCACATCTATCCACACATCTCAGGTGGATTTTGTAGCCTGCCAGCGCTATTTGGGTAAGTTACATCTGAGTTTTCTTCTATATTGCTATCAGTGAAAAAGACTGTTGTAGAACACACTTTAAACAACATTTGATATGCATTTGAGGTGGTTTTATTACAATCTACAATGATCTATCAAAAAGCAAACAAGCTTTACATACTGTATAAGTAAAACTGCTGTTAAGACTCAACTACATAGTAAACATCTTCAAAACATGGTAGGTACATCACTACTGCATCTTAAATTTGATCTATCTTTGCAATAGAAATCTTGTGTTCTTCCAGGTGTATTTTGCTTTCGTTTTGCCTCCGATACCTGTGTGCACTGCCCCTGATATGGAAGCTCCAACATGCTACATTTCCAATGGCCCTGTGTGTTCTTATTCCACTCTGATAGCTCACATCCTCTCACATTTACAGACAACGTATTATTATTATTATTATAATACAGGATTTATACAGCGCCAACAGTTTGCGCAGCGCTTTAACGTATTTAATTCTCTAAACCAGCAACTGTCTCTTGTTTTTTCCACCTCAAAGATCAACATTTTGGAGCAATAGAAAGTAGCAACATGGGGGCGTGGCCAAGCCATGGAAGTGTGAGGAGTGTGATCTTACAGCTCCGGGCCCGACTCAACAATAACCCCACTCTTTCCACCCTTCTCAGCCACCAAATCTCCTCATGTCTAAGAAGAGCAAACAGAAGGGGCAGCGGAACACTCCAAAAACCGCCTTTAAAAAACTTTTTGTCCGACCGGACCCCCCCATGGACTTCCTCCACAGCCGCATCCCCGGACTCTCCTATGACGCGGCCACCGAGGCGTGATGGACGGACGGTGGCCGGTTCAGAGGATTCGGATCGGTGGATCGGACCGACCCGCCGAGCACGTGGTGAGCAATCATCCCCTCTATTACCTTGGGTTATATCCCCAAGGTGCTTGCGGGTCAGAACGGCAGGCATTCAGCAGCCTCGACGCCCCTGGTGGCCTGCCCTGAGAGCACCTTCTGCCACAGCCTGCAGCCTCCACTGCTGACACAGTCACCTGTCAGCTCTGTCCAGGCTCACTGATGTGAGAACCAGCAGGGTTAGAGGTCTGCAGGACTGAGGACCAGGCCCTCCCCTTACCACCCTGTCCCTCCAGTAGTTTCTACCCTCCTCTGCCACCATTACCCCAGGGGGCCATGGAGTGGTCATCCCCCCCTCTTCCATTGATTGATGGGGACTCCTCAGACTCGTGGCATTCTGATCCACAGATATTATCCAATCGTCCTTCTGGGAGCTGGCACACCCCACAACAAGGTCAGTCACCCCTCAACAATTCTGATCTCAGGGACCTGCTAAGTTCTCTCCCCACTAAGGCAGACATGACAGCTATGGTACCCACTAAAGCTGACTTTGAGGCATTCACCCTCCGTATTGAATCTGCCTACAAGCAAGCAATCGCAGAGGTCAAGGAGGAGATCACCACTGTCTCCTCCAAAGTTATGGGTCTTGAGCGCTCGCAGATGGAGCTTGCGCAAAGGATCACCCGGTTAGAAGAAGACCAATCTGCCTCCAATCATCAGATGACAGCCCTAATGCTGGGGCTAGATGACCAAGATAACAGAGGCAGACGCAATAATGTTCGAATTAAGGGGGTTCCCGAATCCACCCATGCGGCGGACCTGAAGACCACAGTACAGGGCATCTTTAACCTGTTCTTGGACCTCCCCCCCGACATTGCAATAGAGATTGATCAGGCCCACAGATCCCTGGGTCCTAGACCACAGAATGCTAATAGACCCAGAAATGTTATCTGTTACATCCATCACTACAACATCAAGGAAGAAATTATGCGACAGGCCTGGCGAAAAGGCTCGATTGAGTTTGAGGGAGCCTCAATCCACCTATATCCTGACTTGTCGAGACATACCTTGCAAATGAGGCGCATGATGAAACCTCTGCTAGATGCCATTAGATCAGTCGGAGCTTCCTACCACTGGGGTTTCCCCTTTCACCTGATTGTCCGGAAATCAGAAGAAACATTACTCTTGTGGTCTCCAGAGGCATTGCCGGACCTATTCTGTTTCTTGGAGCTCGCTCCCTTCGAGGTGCCTAACTGGCTGCTTCCCCAGAGGGCCGGACAGCCTTCACTGGATTCAGCGGTACCCATACGACGCTCCCATTCTCCCCGTGGTTTGGCCCCTGGGCGTACCCGAAACGGAGCTCCTGAAGGACCTCGTCCTACCCGCCGAAGAGGCCAGCTCTCACCACTACAGCCCATGCACCCTGAATTGTAACGATTCCCTTGTCCTCTCTTTGAGCAGGTGCCAAATTAGAAACTTCCCCAATTCCCCGCTGTTACGGACTAGGGATGTGCGATCAATGGAACATCCCCTGTATGGAATCCTTACTTCTCAACCGTTTAGTGCCCTGTTCGTTGGTCCCGCACTCCTCAACACGTACCAAGAAAGTCTACTTTGAAAGTGGTTCCTCCCGGGGTCACACTATTTCGCAGTGCCTTCCTTAGAGGTTCCCTTTTTTTTGTTGTATTGTTAGGTTACCAATATCTAATTATTTCATAAATATGTCATGTATATGTGTGTCGGGTTTATATATACAGTTTTTTGTAGTTGTGGCCTGCTATACCGGGTGTTGGTGCGGTCTCTCCACCTGTGGTCCTAGGCAGGTACTTATATCATGGGATCTCGGCTGCCTCCCTCTCATCGTTCTGCTTTGATTCGCGTCGATGGGAGGGGGGCTCTGATCCGCTTGCCGCGGAGCCTCGTGACGGCTGCGAAATGGGGAGGCCGCTCCAAACGCCTTACTGACTCTTCATAGGAGGCACGAGACTCATATCTCGCATAGTTCCTTGGTACGATGGGAGGAGCTTGTTGCACCCCCCGTCCCTTGGACCCTTGGCATGCCTTCCACGTGCGGACCCCCTTGGGGCTCCTCCGGGGGGATCGTGCCTGGCACCGCATGCTTTTGAATTACTAGACCTCCCACATGCCACTTGTCTTTGCCCCCCCGAATACCGGGCAATGGGGCGTACATAGTGTTGTATTATGATTTGTTATTTTCTACTGTATGCCCTCTCCCCTGATGTCCTGCCAAGTGTTGACTAAAATGCATTTTTACTCATTGGATGTCGGGGTGGGAGGGGGGCCCGCGGGGCTCATCCGGATCACTTATAGTGCGGTATCCCTCGGGATTGTCAATGGGTGCCATGGGGGACCCTTTGATTTTCTCCCGAGACCGATGGACCAGGTGGTCCGGATGAACTCCCCAGGGGACCTGAATCTTTATGGACCCGACCTCTTGCAAAGCTACCTGTTTATGTTCCTATCATACATGGTGACTGCTCAGATGCGTTCCTGGGAGCCGGTTTGGACCTTTGGATAGTCAAGGGTTGAAATCACACCCGAAATCTAATCCCTACCCCCCCCACCCCAACCCCCTATGTCCAGGAAAGAGTTGGTTTGTTATTGTTTCATAGTGCTTTATTATTACCTTAAGTCGTGTGCCCGGAGCATTTAGGTACCTCCGTGTTTCCAGTTTTTCTTTCATCCCCCAATAGCCCCTACTCTCCCTGGGTGTTAACCCTGAGAGGGTAAATTGGAAGCGGCTGATCGCTTCCAATTTACCCTCTCCTGTCCTGTGTTTCTACTTCCCCCACTTTGACTCTCTTTCCCTGTTTCCTTACCTATTTCCCTGCCTCCTTACTGCTTTCCTCACTTTTACTTACCTCCCTCTGTCCCCTTACCCCCCTTTCTCACAACGCCATGGCCCCGCTTCGATCAATCTATAATGGTAAAGGCCTTAATATACCGGAGAAGCAGAGGATGGTCCTGTCTGAGCTGCACCGTCAGCTGACTCAGATAGGGTTCATCCAGGAAACCCATTTCTCGGCTGTCAAACGCCCTGCGCTCCGCGACCATTGCTACCCCACAGTATACCACAGTTGCTCCCCAGACAAGAAATCCTGAGGGGTTAGTATCCTCCTGTCTCAATCAGTTCAGTGGTCCCCACTTGACATATATGCCGGTGAGGAGGGTAGACTGCTTATGATCAAGGGGAAGATCGGTACCACGGTGGTTACATTGGTCAATGTTTACCTGCCTAACCAGAGTCAACTCACATTCCTGGATCGTGTTCTGGAATTGGTGGACAATTTCAGGGAGGGACATCTGATAGTGGGAGGTGATTTTAACCTTCTTCTAGACTCGCACGTAGACTCCTCCAGGTCCTCCTCCCACCTCTCCTACGCGGCTTTGAAGCAACTGAAGAAGCGCCTCCACCTTTTTCAACTTGTGGATATTCGGCGACTTCACCATCCTACCACACGTGATTACTCCTTCTACTCCCATTCTCATAATGTGTACACTCGTATTGACCCATTTCTGGTCCACCATAGCTCCATAGCCTCCGTCTCGAGCTCTGGCATCGGTAACATTTCCATATCTGATCATGCCCCTATCGAGATAACTGTTGATTGGGGTCCGGATGCTCCTCGTTCATGGCAATGGCGGCTAAACAAATCTCTAATCTCTGACCCCGCTCTTGTTTCTGAAATCTCCCAAGATCTACGCACCTACTTCATGCTGAACGCCCCTTCGGAATGTTCCCCGTACATAGTCTGGGAGGCGCAAAAAAAGCTTATATAAAGGGGCACGCTTATCAAAATGGGAACTAGAATTAACAAATCTCCTCCCTCTTATCCCAGATTCATTCCTTGGAACTCACACATAAACGAAGTCCTGACCCAGCGATATCCTCTGACCTTTTTCGGTTACGGGACTTGCTTCGCACATTGTGCCTCACAAAGGCCAGAGTGGCCATTTCGAAATGCCGCCACCACTTTTATGAATATGGCAACCACTGCAGCCGGTCAATGGCCAGGGCGCTCTAAAACGTTTATACCTACCATAAAGTCCTCCAATGGCTCCACCTTCCATCTATCGGAGGATATAGCGGTGGCATTTCGAGATTACTACTCCTCTCTATACAACCTTCCCGCCCTTCATCCACCCAGGCTCTATCTCATCGTCAACAGCGCATTCGACAATATTTAATGGATTCTCGCCTCCCCTGCCTGCCCGCTGACATGGTCCCTCTCCTAGAGAACCCTTTGTCCTCACAGGAACTAGAATCCGCCATCAAACCGACACAGACTGGCAAAGCCCCAGGCCCAGATGGGTTTCCAATTTCCTACTACAAAACCTTTTCCGCCATCCTGAACCCACACCTATTGAGAGCCTTGAACTCAGTCACCTCGGAGAGGGTGGCTCCCTTTGACGCCCTGTCTGCACATATCACTGTTCTACCAAAGCCCGACAAGGACCCTCTGTTGTGCCCCAGCTATCACCCCATATCGCTCCTTAACGTAGACACCAAATTATTTGCGAAGGTGTTGTCCATTCGCCTTCTACCGTATCTCCCCTCGATAATCCACCAGGACCAATCAGGTTTTATTCCCCACCGTGAGGCGAGAGACAACACCACAAGGGCTCTTAACCTCATTCATTCGGCCATGGCGGGAGACCGACCCTGTCTTCTTCTCTCTACAGACGCAGAAAAAGCATTCGACAGGGTCCTTAATGCGCCTCACACTGGAGCACATCGGTCTGGGTCCTCAAATGCTAGCTTGGATAGCATCCCCGTACTCCACCCCTTCTGCTAGAGTACGCGTGAACGGCATCTTGTCGGACTCTTTTAGAATTTTTAATGGTACCAGACAGAGCTGCCCGCTTTCCCCACTTATTTTTGTACTTACGTTACAGCCCCTCCTCTGCACGATCAGAGCGAATACAGATGTCCGGGGATTGCAACTGAGAGACGCCCATCACAAGGTCGCTGCATACGTGGACGATCTGCTATTCTTTATCTCATCTCCGGACATATCTATTCCCAACCTCTTGTTGGCTCTACGACACTAGGGGGAACTCTCCAACTTTCATATCAATGGCCAGAAATCGAAAGCCCTTAACCTTAATATCCCCCAGTTGGCTTTCACTAGACTACAACACAACTTTCCATTTCAGTGGTCCAACAGTTCTATTAAATACTTGGGTGTCCGCCTACCACGCACTCTAACTGATGTCTTCACCCTTAACTTCCCCCCTTTACTCAGACTTCCAACTGTGGTCCCACTTAGCCTTCTCGTGGACAGGACGATGCAATATTGTCAAACAGAACGTCCTCCCGCGGCTCCTATACCCATTACAGACCCTCCCTATTTTTATTCCCAGGGAGTTTTTGGCCTCTGTTCAATCGCCCATTACTAAGTTTGTGTGGGCACGGGGGCCAGTTAAAATCAAACACTCCATCTTACGACGGCCCAAACCTCTTGGAGGTCTGGCCCTACCAGATGTCCATTTATATTACCTCGCTGCACATCTCTCCCGGATCATAGACTGGTGCAGACATGGCAAGTTCAAGGCTTGGGTGGCGGTGGAACAGTCCTTTTCCTCCATCCCTCTGTGGACTCTTCCTTGGTGCTTATGCTCAGTCCCGAGACACCTCCAGCTTCACCCGACTATTGGCCCCACTTTGAAGGTAGCGAAAGTGGCTTTCAACTCCAAGGGAATCTCTACTTACCCCTCCCCTTTACACCCAATTATTGGGACATCGGACTTCTCTCCCGGCCTACAGGATGCAAAGTTTTTGCGTTTGGGGAAGCAAGATAAGTTCAGAGCGTTCCACTTCCTCCGCGGATCCGCATGGCCCACTTTCCCAGAGCTCATTTCGGATCCCTCTCTGGTAACATTGGGCTCGTGGAGACTATGCTAATTGACACACTACCTATCCTCGCTCCCATCTCCGATTGTATTTTCTAGGCCGCTATCCCCGTTTGAACAAGAGTGCACTGCAGCAGGCCCCCTATCTAAAACATTATCCCTCTGTTACCAACTGCTTATCCTCCCGGACCTTGATCAACCTCTACCCTTCATCGAGGGGTGGGAGAAGGACCTGGGGGTACGGTTCGCCTCTGCTGAAAGATCTAGGATTCTGCAACTCTCCCTGGGGTCATCTATCTGCAATAGATACCAGGAAACTGGATACAAAATATTGACCATGTGGTACCGAACCCCTCATAGGCTCCATAGGATCTTCCCTGAAGTACCGGACAATTGCTGGCGTTGCGGCTCCTCCTCAGCCGACATGTATCATGTTTTCTGGTCCTGCCCAATACTAGTGAGCTTTTGGACCCAGGTAAGGGACATAATGCAGAAATTCACGGACAGAACAGCCTTTTTCTTACTACACCACAGTGAATGCCCATTAAAGGCCTATCGACAGTCCATACTTATTCACCTGGTGAACGCAGCGAGGGCTTGTATACCTCTTCTGTGGAAACAGTCCTTGCAACCTACCATAAGACAGTGGCTCCAACGAGTTAATACCGTATACCATGATATGGTATACACACATGGAAGATCTCACTAGCTCCATAAAGGGAACAGTGTCTAGACTCTCCTCCACATGGTTCTACTGGACTGAATTCCTCGACTCCACAGAATACAAGCTCCTAATGAGCAGTTAAAGTTGACGGCCTGGATGTGAAAATACACTCCCCACCTGCCTTTTCCCGTTCTTGCTCCCTTCCCTACCTCCCTCATCTTCCATTCCCCCCTTATTTTGTTTTCTCTCTCTATCTCTCCTCTCTCTTTTCGTTCCTTTTCCTCCTTCACGTTGTCTTGCCCCTACGCCCCTTGCATCATCCCTGTCTTGTTAGGATCTCAGTTGTTCACTGAGCCCGGTGCCCTGGGGGCCTGAATGAGGACACAAAGAACTCCCCATGACTCCACATATATATCGCCCTGCCAGGATGCCACTCTCGTTGTACATGGCAGGGCGATATATGGGGGATTCCTATGAATTTAGTGTGACAATGTTTGATGTCAGAACTAGGATTTACTTTACAGTATGACAATGTTACTTGCTTTGTATGTATGCATGTATGTTTTATTTTTGAAAAAATGTTCTTAAAATTAAAACAGAATTTGGAAAAAAAGAAGAAAGTAGTAACATCAAATGTTTTCTAGCTGAAAAACAGTGGTGGTCAAATTTTTACATATAGGGGGCTCAGCTGCTGCCATTGACATCAACAAGGGGCTGAAAATAATGTTCTGAATTTTACATAATTATACAGCATAAACATATATAATAAAATGTAATGCCACAGAAGGTTTCAGAGATTGTGTGGTTGGAGACTGAGGACATGCTGCAAGAGACAGTCAGATACTGGGAACATGTTACATAAGATTGCTAGACATTACTGGAATTACAACCCCCCTTCCACTTTTCCACCAAAGTCTCACTCTCTGACCGGCGGTCGCACATCGTCTTCATCCAGTATCAGGCAGGAGCATTAGTACTCCATTTTACCAGAAGACACAGAGGAACTTTCCAAAACCGAGAGCGGCGGAGAGGAGAGCGCCATTTATTTGTGGCATTTCTCTAAAGTTCTACCAAAAAATAAAGTAACAATGACATGAACCAGGATTGGCGCATCAGCACAATATAACTAAAGGGGCACACACTTCTCCTCATCCTTGGGGCCCCAGATGAGGGACTGATTAAGGCCCAGTTTGGGGGCTAAAACATGTAAGCATTTGTTTGCTGCTGTTATGCCTTTTTACAAATAAAGTACTGGATGGATGGACAACCTTGTGAGTGCTGTTATTTTTAACCTATTTTTTACATATTGGCTAAGCTGTCACTGTAATCAATCGTGGGTCTACACTGATGGAGGTCTGGATGGGGCCAAGATCATTCTATTAAGGTATAAAAATATATCTGCCAGTTTCATATGCCATGCTGTACATGTCCTATTCCACACCACCTAATTCTATATGCCATGCTGTACATTCCCTATTCTGCTCCACGTCATCCAATACACCTTGTTGTACATGTTATATTCCACACCACCTTGTTCTGTACACTGTGCTATACATTGCTTTTTGTGGTGCTTTTTCTGCCCCAACCTTACAGGCCTAGTAGCTCTGTGTATGTGTTTGTCTGGGTATGCTAGCTAGCAGTGTGTGTGTCTGGGTGTGCCAGAACGGCATTGTCAGATGTTTGGGACAGGGGCACCATAGGCGCTATTTACCATAGATACGCCTCTGCTCACCATATATTGTGTGCCTGCTCTTCTTGTAAGGCAGTGACTAAAACTTTAATTTTTTATCTGTGGGCTATATTTCAATGGAAAAATGTGCCCAGTGAATAAATATTCATATACTGTATATTGTAATGTGTGGCTTTTGCTGGGCAAGTCTTGGAAAATGTAATTTTGCCACAGCATATCTTGATAGTACATTTGTAGCTGATTTTTCACCTTTGGGGGAATCTTTGTAGAAATCTTTTTTAGGTGAATCCACCCCAAAATTTCCTGTGCACATAAAACACTGCACAGTTTGGAAATATTCTTCATACCTCTGATTTTCCTGCAGTAGATTTAACACTCTGGTACATCTTGGGGCATGGTTAAAACCTGAAAAGGTAAACTTTACTGAGCCGCAGGCACCAGTGAACTGTTTAGGTGCCTGAGGAACTACTAAAACTCACCAGGTAGGTGGTGACCACCTACTTGCACCCTATAGGTGGTACATAAGCATCTCCCTGCTTTTGCTCCCTCCTGGGTACCAAGGTTGACTTAGAGCTTGAGGGCCATCAGCATCAGGGCACCAGTGCTTTAAAGGGGCACCTCAATTTTTTCACGAACCCCTTTCAAAGCACACTCCCAAGTGCTGAAGGGCATGTGGGCTGTTATCAGCATATCAGGGTGTTTGCATGTTTGCTGCTCTCTTGCTATAGGGATACCAGCCTGCATGCCTGGTGTGGTGGGCATGTTTACCTTGGAAGGGGGACCACGCAATACTGAACTTTATTAAGACATAGCTTCAGACCTTTCCATGAGCACAAACCTGCATCTTCAAAGAAGCACTATAAAATACACATTCCCTACCTTAAACAAAAGAAAAGTTTGAACATTATGCAAGGTAAAAAATGTGCAAATGTAGGGGGAATTACAGAATACATCTACATTCAAGGAGTGAAAATAGGATTAAGAGTACAGTAAAACAGGTTTGCCATTGCAGAAGAGATGTTAAGCAAAACCTTTTTTACCCAGAAAATGTTGTTTGATGCATGTTCACCCCACAAATGCTGGACAAATCTCATTTTGAAAAAGGGCAAAAATCCCTGAGATAAATACAATGAATGTGGAAATTTGAAAAAGAATAGAAACATTGGAAAATATTGGATGCTTTTACCATCAAATCAATGATCAATATTCCTCTCTGAGGTAAAATAAAAACTTAAAAATCACATAGAAGTATAAGGTAACACAGTAGGGAATAAAGAATTGATTCTAACTGATTATTCTGACTTAAACACCATACTTGTCATAGTTTGATAGTGTATCTCATGTGACAGATTTATAAAAAAGAACAATGGTAATATACATTGGCATACCTGGATTGGATTGCTTTCACTCTTTCCACAAGCACCCCCCCCCCCCCCCCCCCCCCCTATTACTAT